>NW_007258181.1:316159-398638 GCF_000164805.1 Carlito syrichta | reverse complement strand
CCCCCGCCAGCAGTTTCTGGCTACTGCCAATTTCTTTCTTATAGTATTATGGTAAATGTTCAGTGTCCACTTATGAGTGAGAGCATGTGGTACTCAGTTCTTTGTTTCAGTTGTAGATCACTGAGTATTATAGACTGTAAATCCACCCAAGTTGCTGCAAAGTCCATTAATTTGTCCTTCTTTATAATTGCATAATATTCCATCGTATATATGTACCACATTTTTTAAAATCTAGCCCCATTTTGATGGGCAGTAGTTGGTTCCATGTTTTTGCTATTGTGAATAGTGCTGCAATAAACATACATGTGCCAGTATCTTTTTTGTAGAAAGATTTGAGTTCTTCTGGGTTTATTCCCAGTGGGGGATTGCTGGGTCATATGGAAGGTCAATTCCCCTTTATTTTTATTATTTTTATTTTTTATTTTTTTACAATTTGAAACACTTATCTATTTTTAGTCAGGTAAAATTTGTATATTACAAAAGTTGCTCTTTTTGCCAGATATATGAACTTTGAGAAAAACACAGATTTTTCAGGCAACACCACAATCATGATATCGAACATTTCTTTCTCATTAGTTTTTTTGTGAATTATTATCTCTTATCTTCAGCTCTAAGCAAACATTGATTTTTTCCTGTCCCTATAATGTCATATGCAAAATATCACATAAATGGAATAGCTCAGCTTAATGCTCTTGAGATTATTCCATGTCATATATTTTTTCAATGGTAAATCATATGACATTGCATGCATAAATCACAATTAGTTCATCTATGAACATGTTTGTGGACATTTCATATTTTCCAATTTTTGGTTATTATGAATGAAACTACTATCCACATTCACATATAAGATTTTGTGTCTGTGTATGCTTTCATTTCTCTTGGATAATGCATACATGGGTCATCTGTTAAATGTATGCATTATCCAATATTGTGGGGTACAGTTAAGGGTTAAGTATACAAATATGCTTCTTTCAGGCACTCTTGTTGATAAAAGGTGTCTCCCCATCCCCAGATAGATGTTTACTACCGTTAATCCCATCTTCCTTCCCCTCCCCCCCATAGTTTCCCAACACTATCAGTCATTTTCTTATAGTAATACGTTGGATGATCAAGATCCATGTCATCTGTTAAGTGTATGTATAACTATATTAGAAACTGAAAACAGCTTTACAAAGTGGTTGTACTATTTTAACTCCCACCAACAATGCATAGGAGTTGTAGTTACTCCATTACTTCACCTTTATTTGGTACTATCATTTTTAATGCTAGTCATTCTAGTAGATGTTTAGTGGTATATTGATATGGTTGTATTTGCATTTCTCTGATGACTAAATTTATTTAGGATTTTATTTATTTTTTATAATCAATATTTTTTATTATGATATTGTGGGGTACAGTTAAGGGTTAGGTATACAAATAATATTTCGTTCAGGCACCCTTGTTGATAAGAGGTGTTTCCCCATCCCCAGACAGAAATTTACTACCATAAATCCCATCTCCCCCCCCATAGTTTCCCACTACTGTCAGTCATTTTCTTACAGTATTACATTGGATGATCAAGGTCCACTATATGAGTGAGAATAAAATACACATGAACCAACCCCAAAACTAAAAGAAAGACAAAAAAAACAAGTGGAAGAGCAACAACTCTATAAGAACTCTGTGATAGGGACGAACTCTCACATTTCAATAATTAGCCTGAATTTGAATGGACTAAACGCACCACTGAAAAGACATAGAATGGCAAAATGGATAAAATATCACCAGACAATAATATACTGCCTTCAAGAGACCCATCTCACTAGAAAGGACCTACACAGACTCAAAGTAAGAGGATGGGAAACAAATTTTCAGGCAAATGGAACACAAAAGAAAGGAGGAGTCATGATCCTAATTTCAGACAAAATACCATTTAAGCTATCAAAAATTTAAAAAGATACAGAGGGCCACTACTTAATGATAAAAGGTTCACTCCACCAACAAGAAATATCTCTTAAATATATATGCACCCAACATAGGTGCACCAACTTTCATAAAGCAACTTCTAGGAAAACTAAAGAAAGATATCGACTCTAACACCATCATAACTGGGGACTTTAATACCCCACTCACAACCCTAGACAGATCATCAGGACAAAAATCACCAATGAGATCCGGAACCTCAATGTGACTCTTGACCAAATGGACTTAATTGATACCTACAGAACACTCCATCCAAAGATCACAGAATACACATTCTACTCATCACCGCATGGAACGTATTCTAAGATTGACCACATACTTGGCCATAAAACAAGCATAAACAAATTTAAAAAGACCAAAATTTTACCATGCACCTTCTCGGACGACAGTGGAATAAAAATAAACATTAACACCAACAAGGTCCCCCCAAAACCCACAAAGACATGGACACTAAACAGCAGGGTGCTAAACAGCTCCTGGATCAATGATGAAATCAAAACAGAGATCAAAATTTACCTGGAAACAAATGAAAATGAAGAAACATCTTACCAAAATCTCTGGGACGCCATGAAAGCTGTAGTAAGAGGGGAATTTATATCCCTACAAACGCACATGAAGAAAATGGAAGGATCACAAATTAACAGCCTAACAAGCCACCTAAGGAAGCTGGAAAAGCAAGACCACAAAAACCCTAATTTCAGCAGAAGAATCCAGATCCCCTTTATTTATTTATTTATTTTATTTTTTTTTTTTTGAGCCGGAATTACAGGCACGCGCTACCACGCCCGGCTGATTTTTTAATTTATTGTAGAGGTGAGGTCTCGCTGCCCAGGTGGGTCTCGAACCCGCGGGCTCAGGCAATCCACTCACCTCAGCCTCCCAAAGGCGTGGGATTACAGGCTGAGCCACCGAGCCCGGCTGCCCTTTATTTTTAAAGGACATCTTTCTTGGATATAGGGTTCTGGGACTGACCATTATTTTCTTCATACATGAAGAATGTTGTATCACTTCCTTCTGGTCTCCATTATTTCTAATGAGTTGTTTTTCTCTATAAATAAAGTATTATTTCTTTAGTACTGTTTTTAAGATTTTTCCTTTGTCTTTAATTTTTAGAACCTTGTATTGTGTCATGGTGTGGGTTTCTTTAGGTTTATCTTGCTTGGTATTCACTCATCTTTTTGAATCAATAAGTTATCTATTACTAAATAAGGTAAGTATTCATTCATTATTTCTTGGGGGAAATTTTTCAGCTCAGGACATTTTTTTCCTTCTCTTTCCTGTACTGTAGTGATATGAATGTGCAAATATTATATATATTGTTATAGTCCCATAGGACCCAAAGTCTCTCTTGATTTTTTTTTTTTTTTGGTCTGCTTTCTCTGTCATTCAGACTTGGTAATTTATTTTTTTGCTTTCTCATTATTGTAAATTGGCACATAATTGTACATATTTATGGAGCACAGTGTGATATATTGATACATGTATATAGTATGTAATGATCACATTAGGGTAATTAACATATCTATCACCTTAAACATTTATCTTCTTTGTGTGTGTGTTGGGAACATGCAAAATACACGCTTCAAGCTGTTTGAAAGTATACAATAAATTGTTAATTATAGTCATCCTATAGTGCTATAGAACACTAAAACTTATTCCTTCTGTCTAGTTGTACTTTTGTATTCGTTAACTAATCTTTGACTCTCCTCCCTTCCCCCTCCCCTTCTCTACCTGCAGTTTTTCTTCCAGCATTTTGACTATAACACCCCATTCTCTCTTGGCCCATAAGTTTTAGAGAAATCTCTACTAGTCTAATGGGAATTCCCTCATATGTAGCCTGATGCTTTTATTTTGCTGTTTTTAGAATTCTCTCTTTGTGTTTGACTTTTGACAGTTTGACTATAATGTGCCTTGGAAAAGATGTTTTCAGGTTGTATCTATTTGGGGACCTTTAAGCTTCCTGGATCTGGATATCCATATGTCTCCCCAGTCTTGGGAAATTTTCAACTATTAATTAATAAAGTAGGGTTTTTATATCTGTTCCTTTCTCTTTCTTCTTCTCTTATTCCCATTATATGACATTTGTGCTTAATAGTGTCCCATAAGTCTTGTAGGTTTTCTTTATGCTTTTTCATTCTTTCTTTCTTTCTTTTCTTTTCTTTTTTTTTTTCTTTCCTCTTTTGACTGGGCAGTTTCAGTAGTATACTGCTTTGGGTATCATGTAAATACCTTAAAACAGTGTTTTCCCACCTATTACTCATATTTATCTCAAATTATTTGATTATTCCTGTATCTGAATCATCTCTACACCTGGCTCTGTTAATTATCGCTTGACAGCAGACCTTTTGTTTCTTTTGTCCTTTCGTTGTCATTTTGATTCAATGTTGGACATCGTATGGAGGACATTAGAGCAGTTCAACACTTTTTTGGTAATGGGCCACATAGAACATACTTTGAGCTTTCAGGACTATATATGGACCCTATTGCATCTTATTCTGCTTTTTTTTCTTTAAAAAAATAACCCTTTAAAAATGTAGAAATCAGTCTTAGTCTGTAGCCTGTACAGAAACAGGTCATGGACTGCATTTGGCTTCTGGGCCGTAATGTATTTATCCTGCAGAGGAGAATGCTGTAGGTAGTGTTTGTACTTGGGAATGATCACACTTCTTGTTCTGCTAGGCTGTCATTGTGGGAGTTTGACTAGGTTTGGGTTCTGTTGTTGCTGTGGTTATCTTTGTTAGGGTAAGGGTGGATGGGTGTAGAGGGGCAAGAGGTGCAGCACTGCCAGAGCCGGCAAGCTGGAGGTGTGCGCTGGCAACCCAGAGATCTAAGTAATGCAAAGAATTTCAACACACAAAGAGGTAAGAGAAGAAAATATTTCTTTAAGATAAGTTGACTCCCCACAGACAGGGAGCAGGCCTATACTCTAGGTGAGTGTGGCCCCATAGCCCCCCTCCCAAGTCCTGGCTTAAATCCTTTCCCCTGGAGATGTTGCAATCAGGTAGACGTGACTGGCATGACTTTCTTATTGACCACCTGCGAATGTCTTGGAGATCCTCTGACACAGAGACCCACTAATGTCCACCTACATTATCAATAGCCCCTAGAGAAGGGCGTGACAAGGATTCTAATGCTCCTGCACCTTCCCAAACAATATTCCTTAGAGCTAATGGAGGGTGTACCTCCCCTTATCTCCTAGGCATTCCCAGTGGGTAGCTTTGGGAGATCCTTGACTTCCCTGTAGATAGCGCCCAATTTACTGGAAGATTGAATCCCCTCCTGCTCCCCATCTGAGCATCCATAACTTTTGTAATTGCAAGTTTCATGACTTTTACAATCCTTGCCCAATGCATGATGTCTTAGGCCTTGTAAATTCCCTTTACTCTAGGCAAGCTTGACTGCTGCTATGAGATACCTCTGGCATCATGAAGCCTATGTTTCTGAAAGGACAAAGTTGGCAAAGTTAATTTTACCTAAAGTATGCATTTCTCCAAAACATAGCTTCTACTTTCTCATCATTGTATTAAGGTTTGGGAACAAGATGAAAAATGGCTTTCAGCTCTCAATCTGTTCTTTCAATCTTCTGTCCCACTGAGGGCTGAGCTGACAAAGTGTCTTTACCCTTGGCTTCTGGCCTTCCTTCTGGGTCTGTACTTTAGCTGCCTTGTAAATTTGGCAGGTCTGTACAACAGAAAGTTTTCTGCCTATCCCCCAAAGTAGGAGAATTCTAACGGTCTGGACTTAGGATGGGTTCCTGGGCCCTCATCCAGAGGTAGAGAGGATTACCTTTTATCCTTTCCTGGCACAGCAGTCTTTCCTCTTGTTCTGTAGGGAAGTAGCCTCTGGTTGGGGCTTGGTGTTAGGCATCTCCCACTAAGGGATTGTCTAGTCCACTCCTTTAGTCCACTTACTCCATAAAAGGCTTTTTTGAGTAAATGTGCCAGGAAAGAGGTGCTGGCTTTGACCCTGGTTCCAATTACAGAACCCAATCAGGAAGTGAATTAATGGCATGTCAAAGACTCTAAATATAAATGGTAAGGAGAGTTGGCTCCACTCTGGTTGAGGATTATAACTTTGGGTGGAACTGTTGTTTTGGTCTAGCTATGTTTTAGTGGTTGCTACAGTATATGCAGGGCTACCAAGTTCTATAACTCCTGAGGGGTATTTACCTGGGAAGAAAACAATGTGTTTAGCCTGTGACATTGTGTAACTCAATGGCCCTGATAGATGCTCTGTCTTTATGTGGTCTCTGAGGAATTTACTGTAGCTGTAATGAAAAAGAAGTATAATATCTTTTAAAACAATCTTCTAAGTGGGCAGAATTATAGCAAACATGGAATGCCCTTGTATTTCTAGCTTAGCATTTTAAAATTATGTGATTGTAATATTTGAAGATGATGCTTATTAAGTAGACAATATGTTGAGTTTTGTCATGCTACTTTCATGAGCTTAGCTTTTACATCAAAAGTGACTTTGGCCGGGCTTGGTGGCGCAACCTGCAATCCCAGCACTTTGGGAGGCCGAGGTGAGTGGATTGCCTGAGCCCGCGAGTTCGAGACCAACCCGGGCAACTTTGCGAGACCTCGTCTTTACAATAACTAGAAAATTAGCCAGGAATGGTAGCACGCTCCTGTAGTTCCAGCTACTTGGAAGGCTAAGACAGAAGGGATAGCTGGAGCCCAGTGGGTCGACACTGGAGTGGCCATGAGTGTGCCACTGCACTCCAGCCTGGCTGACAGTGAGACTCCAACTTAAAAAAAAAAAAAAATTACTCTGCTTCTGGGTTAGCCAGTAGTTTTCTAAACTGTCCAATTCATCATTCAGAAAGGACAAGAACCCCTGAGGGTAGATTCCTGTAGAGGGTTTTCCTCTAACCAGAAGTGTTTTCCTCTCTTCCAGATCCAGACGCAGAGGTATGTCTCCATGTACTGCGGCTTGTGCAGTCTGTGGTTCTGGAGCCGGAAGTCTTCTCCAAGTCGGCTTCTGAGTTCCGAAGCTCCCTGCCCCTGCAGCGGATCCTGGCGATGTCCAAGAGCCGCAACCCTCACCTGCAGACTGTGGCTCAGGAGCTCCTGGAAGATCTCCGTGCTCTGGAGCATGACGTGTAGGTGCCCTTAGTGAAAATGCCAGTGTCCCTTCCCCTCCCCAGTTTCCTCATTTTGTATTCCAAAACCATCACCATGTGCTATATGTTAGAGATAGCAAAATGTGACTGACTAGAGATGGATGTGAATTGCTGTGTCCCACGTAACTTCCTCCTGAAGCTGAAAGGACTTTTGAATGGTTGGTTAATCTTGCCAAAGAGGAGACCTTTAAAAAATCCATCCTTCTGGAAAGGTCCATGTCTGTGCTACCTGGAAGAGAGCTTTCTTAGAGCAGCTCCTTGCTACTCAGCAGACCATCCCTGACCTGTAGTTTTATCTATAAAAATTGGAGATTAAATAACCATCTACCCCATCAGTCAGCATTTTCCTGAGATGCACTTTGACAAACAGCTCATTCTCTGGTAATTGTAATTAATTCCCCCAAAATGCAAGTTTACTTTTATAACCTTTCAGTGAACCTGCTACTTCAAATGACATTGGACACTTAAGTTCTGTATTTTCTGTGCCTATTTTATTTTTGAATAAAGAAAGTCAGAAGAGTTGTGTTACCACTATTGCTTTCTGAAATATAAAGTTGACACCATGAAGTTGGTCTCCTTTGTATATTACAGTGCATACACTTGGTTGGTGGAAAACTCTCCTTAGATTTTTCTGGGCCCTTTGGCTATCAACGTAAAAATCCAATTTTTCTTATGACAAATACTATAAAAACAATCTCATAGATTAGAACACATTCAGCTAGTTGAGATTCTTTAACAGGGAAGAAAAAGGGAGCTCTATTTCCCTTTTTGTACATGGGTCAGCATGTATATCTGTCTTGTCTGCTTGCTGGTCATGCTATCCAGCTGTGTTCTAGGCCACTGGCAGAGAACAAAGGAAAATAGGCTTCATTTCTCACAGACACCATGATGTATGAGAGTGAGAGTTGCCATTTAAATCACCCCTTTAAAGTTACATACATTAGAGGACATGTTCCTTCCTTTTTTTGGAAGGAAGAACTGCATCCTTCACTGTGATGCTGTAGGGCCACCGGGTTCTGGGCATTGGTAAGAGCTAAACAAATGCAGGAGTACCCTCACAGTGGTAGTCTGATACACATGTATAAGCTGTTTGGTTGTGTGTGGCATTTTAGAGTAACTTCATTTTTCTTTTAAGTAGATTTTTATAGTCAATGTGCAACTTATGGCTGAGGCTGAGTGAAGAAGTGTAGAGGAAGGCACGGTTGCTTGGATTTCACGAGCCAACATATTGTGGAATACTCGCTCATCAGAGCCAGAGGAATGTTGTAAAAGGCAATTTAAAATTCATGGAGGCAGAAATCAGTCCATCTGTGCTGTGTGGTTCTGTAGGCCCTGATTATTGGTGAATAAAATTGGGGATATTGTGTTTTTATACTTACTCTAGCATGATACTATCTTCTTTTTGATTGTTATTTGTTTAATAAGGTAATTGGGGGATAAATTAGTATAATTAGTTTGTGCTGCCTCTAGAACTAAAGGGTTTTATTCTGCCAAAAATGAGTTCAGCAGTGTATAGAGAGGAGTGAACTGGGCCAGACCCCTAAATGTTGTATAGTTTAGCAACTGGTAAATGATTAAGTAGGACTGTTTTCTTCTCCTAGTTTTTAGGTGCTAAGGAGAGCAAGAGTCCTTAAGGAAAACTCTTGGGAAGAAACATATGTATAATACATACATATTTTGAATTTATGTCACAGGAAAGTTACCTAAGGCCAATTTTAAGGAGTGACTCTGATATTTCTGCTCTTCATATGAAGGTCAATAGGAAAACAGTTTTGTTTTTTGTTTTTTTAACTTTTCTACATCTAGTGATTTAAAGAAAACCCACTCCGTTTTTTTAAAAAGGTATACATAAAATCATGTACTTTGCATGTTTGAGGTCTCTTGTGAATTTTAAAATCAAAGACAAAAGCAGTAAAATAGTGCATATATTTTGAAATTTATTTTTTACATAATTCCTTTCATATTTATGAAGTTTTTATATTATGAACTATATTTCTCTTTGGTACTGTCAGTTTGTATGCAAAGATGTGAAACCTGAGGCTAGTAGTCAGACTTCTTCCTCCTCCTCCTTTGTCCCTCCTCCCCAGTGGCTCCTGGCAGGCCTGTTGCCGTCTGGTTGCTGGTTAACCATCTAATCTGCTTTCTCTCAAGTCTGAAAAGAGCAAATCCTCATTAAGATGCAGAGCAATGCACAGTTTTCATGGATAGTTTTGGAGATCCTTATTTCCTCATGGCATGACTTGGAATAATCCTAATGTCATAGAGTTCTTCTAGCTCCACATATTTATATAGCCCCATGTCTTTTATGTATTCCAGAGAATCTTAAAGTTAATTAGAGTACCAAGCACAAGATCAGAAGTCTGGGGCCTGAAGAAAATCAGACCAAGGCTTGAAGTCAGCTGCTGGACCCACCATTAGCTATGTTTCTATGTTGTTAATATAAATAAAAAAGACTGATAAATACTTTTGCAGACTTATTGGTTTTCTGAAATGTCCTGAAGTTGAAGTTTGCTCTGTTTTCGTCTATGGTGTAGATGCTTAGAATGTCTCAGAAGGGCTTCTCCAACCAGTGCAGAATCTTGGATATAGACCCTAATATAGTATAGGGCACAGTACACGATACAGTATCCTATAGGGCACTGAAAGTCTTTGGATGCTTTTTGAGTCTAGGCTCGGGTGAAAGGGCAAGAGACAACTGGTACACCTCTGTCTTCATAAAGTCAATTCAAGACTTGCAGCTGTCCCTCTGTTCTAAGGATGTGCATATTTAAGTTTATCTCCAGATATAGAAAAATAAATTGGAGTCCGTTGAATATGCTAGTTAGTGCATACTACAAAATGAAAACTTTTGTTATTGTCCTTTTTAATTTGTAATTTGTATTTTTTTTTTTTTTTGAGTGGGAGTCTCACTCTGTCAACCAGGCTGGAGTGCAGTGGCATGCTTATAGCCACCCATAGCCTCAACCTGCTGGGCTCAGGTGATCCTTCCACCTCAGACTTCCAAATAGCTGGAACCACGCCCAGCTAATTTTTTGATTTATTGTACAGATGAGGTCTCACCAAATTGCCCAGGTTGGTCTTGAACCCTCAGACTCAGGCAATCCTCTTGCGTCCGCCTCCCAAAGTGCTGAGGTTATAGGTGTAAGCCACCTTGCCTGGCAATTTGTAATTTTTAAAGTCTTAAAAAATTGTTAAATATACCTAACATAAAATTTACTATTTTAAGTGAGGAATTCAGTGGCGTTAAATACATTTACAGTGTTGTATAACCATCACCGTTATCCATTTCCAGACATTTTCTTCATCCCAAACAGAAACTCTGTACTCATTACATAACTCCCCATTATCCAAACTCTTCTCCTTCCAGCCCCCGATAGCCTCTATCTTACTTCTGTCTCTATGAATTTTACTACATCTAGGCATCTCATATATGTAGAGTCATACAATATTTGTTCTTCTAAGTCTGGCTTATTTTATTTAGCATAATGTCCTTGAGGATCATCCTTGTTGTAGCCTGTGTCAGAACTTCATTCCTTTTTATGATTGTATCCATTTTATGTGTATCCCACATTTTGTTTATCCAGTCATCTGTTATTGGACACTTAGGCTGTTTCCACCTTTTGGCTATTGTGAATAGTGCTGCTATGAACATTGGGATACAAGTATCTGTTTGAGTCTCTGCTTTCAGTTCTTTTGGGCATATACCTAGAGTGAAATTGTTGAATCGTATGGTAATTCTGTATTTAACTATTGAGTAACTGCCAAACTGTTTTCCACATCAGCTTCATCATTTTACACTCCCACCAGCAGCAGTGCTCAAGGGCTCCAATTTCTCCACATCCTTGTCAACACAACAACAGTTTTCTGTTTTGTTGATAATAGCCATTGATAATGGATATGAAGTGGTATCTCATTGTAGTTTTGATTGGCATTTCCCTAATAATTAATAATGTTGAGCATTTTTTCATGGGCTTGTTGACCATTTGTATATCTTTTTGGAGAAATGTCTATTCAAGATCTTTGCCCATTTTTGAATTGGGCTGTTTGCATTTTGTTGTTGAGTTGCAGTTCTCTATATATTGTGGATATTAATACCTTATCAGATGTATGACTTGCAGATATTAACTCCCATTCCGTGGGTTGTCTTATCATGCTGTTAATAGTGTCCTTTGATGTGCAAGAGTTTTAAAAATTTTGATCAAGTCCAGTTTATCTATTTTGTTGTTTTTGTTACCTATACTTTTGGTATCCTATTCAAGAAATCAGTATCAAATTCATGATCATGAAGGTTTTCCCTGTGTTTTCTTCCAAGTTTTAGAGTTTTAGCTCTCCAGTTTAGGTCTTTGATCCATTTTGAGTTAATTTTTGTAGATGGCTAAGGTAAGGGATCAACTGTATTCTTTTACATGTCAATATCTAGTTTTTCTACCCCCATTTGTTGAATTTCATAATTATTATTTGAAAATGTTACTCCAAATGTGATTTTCAAAATTCAAAAATTCATGTATACTGTGCTCACCATATTTTTAAATTATTTGGTCTTATATTATAAGGATTTTGCATTCTTCCAATGAAACTCTCTAAGTTGCAGCTTTTCCCATAATAAATGTGCACTTAATGCTCTAGGAACCTACTTAGCAGATAATGACTATCAGTTGGAAAAATAACTCCCACTCAAATAGTCTATTATATTTTTTAATTGAAGTCATAACTTTTCAGAAGAAATGGCTTTATGCAAAATATTATTATTTGAATGTCTGGGAGCAGTCCAAGCAGCAGGGAAAGGTGCAAAGGAGGAAAGTGCCCCCTGGGTGTAACCTGGGTCACCTATGCCCTCACTCTCAGTGGCTTGTGCCAGCAACCATTTTTTCTGTTCGCACCTCATATCTGCTCTCTTCTGGGACTGTAAATCTAGAACAGTGGTTCTAGGCCATTATGGCATCATGGCATAATGGCATTCCCTCTGAGAATCTGAGAAACCTTCTCTACACAAAAATACATGGAAGCAAATGTCTACTGTTTCACATACAATTTTGGTAGTTTATGAGATCTCCCCCAGGGCCATTGGCTCTCCGGTAGGGGTGCCTTTGCCCTGGACTTTAAAAATTTCTTTAATTTATTATTTTCGTTTTTTAGAGGTAGGGTCTTGCTCTGTTGCCCAGTCTGGAGTGCACTGGCACGATCATAACTTACTGCAGCCTCAAACTCCTGGGTTTAAGTGATCCTTCTGCCTCAGTCTCCCGAGTAGCTGGGACAATTGAGGTCTTGCTACATTGTCCAGGCTGGTCTTGAACTCTTCACCTCAGGTGGTCCTCCTACCTCAGCCTCCCAAAGTCCTGGGATTATAGGCATGAGCTACTGCACTTGGCCTACTATGAACTTGAGGATCACGTTTATTGAATTTGTGTGGCCTAGTGTAGTGCCAGGTGCATAAGCATTGAAAGCATTTAATGATGTCATGATTTCTGTGAAATTGAAAGGTTTCCCACATTAATGGCATCCCTGTACCTGAATACAAAGTGTTAGTAGTATTCTGGTGGCAATTCAGGACCTGTGATTTGCTTCACCTCACTCAGTTCTCACAGCCACCCTGTGAGGTCGGCATCACCAGCCACTCTGTAGGTGAGAACACTGGGACCTGAGTGGCAGAACTGTGATTTGAATCTGCACTTCTTTTGGCATGATCTCCAATTGTGATGCAATGTCACCTCCCTTTTTCTGAGTCTGTGTCCTCATTGAGAGTCACTTGCTTCTAGACCAGTGTCTGTCCTGCTCCTGGGCATTGACAATCCTGGTGATGAGCTGCTTAAGCCCCCTAGCAGAGGGTTGACAGCCTTTCTGGTCAGAGTGTTCTGTTGCCACCAGCAGGTCCATGGCATGATCAGTTATCGTCATGCCAGTGCACTCCAGACTGGACAACAGAGCAAGACCCTGCCTCTAAAAAATAAAAATAATAAATTAAAATTTTTTAAAAGTCCAGGGCAAAAGCACCTCTACCAGAGAGCAAATGGCCCTGGGGGAGATCTCATAAACTACCAAAATTGTATGTGAAACAGTAGACATTTGCTCCCATGTATTTTTGTGTAGAGAAGTTTTCTCAGATGGTATTGAGAGGGAGGGAGGGGAGTGGGGGCAAAAGTGAGCCTGTGGGTGGTACACCCTTCTTCTCCTCACCAGGCTGGTGTTTAGACAACGTGTGTTGATATGTTGATATGTGCCAGGCTCCTGTGGCTGCCTGATCATATAACATTTAGAAAGTATAGGGAGAGACAGATTATTCATCAGTATTAAAAAGCCTTGATTTTTAAAAGGTTCTGTTCAGTATCTGTAGCAGATTATAAAATTAACGTTTAGTGATGTCGCAGTGACCTGCATGTTCAGGGAGCACTCTGCTCTGTCCTACCTTTGCTTAGAATAATGAGCATTCCTCTCTTCCAGTGCTTCTTTGAGATTCCATAGAGCCAAGACAAACCAGGGCAGGAATAGGACATTCTCCTCACTGCTGAAGGCCAGCTAACCAGTAGCAGGCACATCAGGTGTGGTGCTCACAGGGCTTCTCCCACAATCGAGGCACCCCTTACTGTAGGGAGGCGGGTGGTCCGGGCCAAGGGCTGATGTGGCCAAGCCAAAGTGGGTGGAGTGGGTAGGATCATCCCCTGAGAAAGACAGATGCTTCTGCTTTTCCTTTCCTTCTTTTTTTTTTAAATTATTTTTTTAAAATCAAAATGTTGATAGAGAGTAGAAGTAAAGGGGCATCTGAAGCTTCAAAGAGATGACTTAAGGACAGAGTAGAATGAGCATAAAATTCACAAAATGTGTGTTTTTCTGAGAGCTGAAGTTCACCCCTTAGGCATCAAAGCTGTTTTTTGAGAAAGCCGTTTTCATGGAAATCCTTAAAAAATATATTGCATTCTTGCTCCTTTATACATTGTACTTGGAACATTTTCCTCTCGATGAATCAGTGTCCTTCCCTCCACCACCCTCAGCCAGGAAAGTAAATTTTCTGAAATCTTATTGCTACACTTTGGCATTTGAGAATGCTTCCTCTACTTATGAGAGTAGGAGGCTATTTCTCACATTTGGATGAAATATCTTACCTCTGCATACCTAAAGTTTCTGTGAAGCTGATTATAAAGGGTATGGGATGCATATGTTGGCTTGGATATCTGTTCCTTAGAGGTAATTCAGGTTGGGTTCTGAGAAGGCAATGGGGAGTGAGCACCAAATGTCACAGTGAACTCTGATGGGCCCAGAATTATTCTTCTTGAAACAGCAGGCTCTGGGTGTGTGCACCTTGTTTGATGTGTGTGCGTGTGTGTGTGCGTGTGCTATGTTTGGCTGGAAGATGTACTGGGTTGGTGTGTGTGTGCTGTTTTTGTGGGGTGTATATGTGTGTGCTCTGTTTGAAGCATGTGCATGTGTGCTTGTGTGTGCTGTGTTTGAAGGTGTCCTGTGTTAGGGGTGGCCATGCAGGGGACTGAAACTTTGCTGTTCTCGCATTAAGTCTTCCTGGTCTTTGGGAAAGTGCTTTGAGAAGTGGGGTAGAGCCCTTCCTTGTGCTGCCTGTTCCTTGGGGAGCTCTGTCTGGCTGTGATTTACCCTTAGGTGGAAAAGGCACCAATGCCCAGGTTGGCTGGAGCCTCATCATCCCAGTGTCCCCTTGGGGGCTGCCTGAATTTGCCACCTGGCCCAAGGTAACCCACCAGGGCCTGGGGGCTTCCCAGAGGCCTTTCTTGGCCTGAGGTCTTTCCTGGGCTGTGTCCTGCCCTGGAGGTCTCTGAGGCTGCTGAGCAGCTCCAGCCCTCCTCACATACACACCTTGGTAGAGTCTTACCAGAGCCCCTGCCCTACCTGCAAACACTTGTTGCCTGAGTCTGGGATGGATGCAGTTCCAGTCTTTTTCATGATGTCCCTGGCAAGTCAGTAGATACAGCCATAGATCTTTGTGTGTAGGTGTCTTTGTGTATACATGTGCGTGTATGTTGTGTGTGCATGTTTGTGTGTCTGTGTGTGTGTGTGCATGCAGAAACTATCATAGCTTCCTCTACATACTAAACACACCTGTGTCTTCTCTCTAGTCCAGCCAGGCTACCTTGTTACATCTCTCCCAATCCTGTAGAATCCTGTCAGAAATTTGGCTGGCATCTATATAAAGATTTTTCAAGGGGTGTTGGCCTTTGGCTATGTATAAACCAAGGTTTAGGTATACATTTCTCTTCCTGTCTGTCCTTTGTCTGCACCTTCATGTCTGAGGAGGCTGGAAGGCACTGTGACTACCGAACTCTGATGGGCCAGGAAGAAACATTTTACCTCGTGGACACTGAAGATAAGGCCAGGTTTCTAGGGCTGTATTATTTATTCAACTATTTTGGTTGCAGATCAGGTGTACCTGTACTGGACATTTGGTCAGGTCTACAGAGGCTGTGACAGGTGATAGAGGCCTCTGAGCCCTGCAGGACAAACCTGAAGCCCTCTGCTTATTGAAGTTGAGTGTTAGTCAGATTTGCATTTCTCCCTTGAAAACAAACCAACAACCTTCTCACTGGAGACCTGGGTGGAAGTCCGGCCTGAGGCAGAAACCACCAAAGTCTGTTGCCAGCTCCTGTTTAGGACCTAAAGCCCCCTTCTTAATCTTGTTTTCTCTGCTGTGCTGTAAAAAAATCCCATTCCTGGGAAGTTGCCAGAAGAAAACCTCCATCTTAGGTTAAAGGAGCTAGAATCACAAGGGAAATGAATATATCCAGCTCCTGGGCTAGAGACCCAGGCTTTGAGATGAGAGATCAGGTCTCTGCAGCCTGAACGCCTGCCTGAGCCTCCCTCTCCTTCCACACTCTTCCAGCTTCAGGGGCACTGTCTTGTGCCTGTTGACGTCATCAGCACGAGAGGCTCAGAGCAAGGAACAAAACTGCCTGTACTCTCCGGGGCTCGTGATGCTGTCGTCTCACAGGAAACCCTGGACGAGGTCTGGGCAGGTGAAAAGCCTTCCTGTTTGTCCTCTCAATTAGTCACACTTGATTCTGGGCCAAGCTGTCTGCTCCCACGTTAATCCCCAGCCTGGGAGGGGAGGGCAGGCTGCACTGGCAGGGCTTGCCAACCCATTCTCCAGCTTTCAGGGTGGTTTCTTTTCCCTCTAATCTGCAGCCCCTGCTTGTATTCACATGTACTTACTTGGTTCTGAGTCCTCCCAAGACCTTCTGGTTTGGGCTGCTCTGGAGAGGCAGCTTTCACCCCAGAAAGCAGCGGGAGAGCTCCTGTGCTAAGGTGGGCTTGGCCCACTGCTCAGGGGCTGCTGCTCAGCAGGGTGCCTCCTCTCTCTCCACATGCTCGTGGGTAGGGGCAGAACTCCTGGCCTTTCCTTACCCGGAAGAGATGGCACCAGGCCACACCTCCCAGAGCTCCTTGGCAGCGTGAAGTGGCCTAACCATCAACTGAAGAACAGAAGAGGCAGAGCCAACACTGGTGCCTAGGGGCCTTCAGGGACTAAAGAATGTGCCACAAGAACAGCAAATAACCAAAGTTCTTGTTATTTCTGTTCCCCACAAGTCTGCACAGAGTAGGACATCTCTCAAAGGCAGTCGATTCAACTGTCTGTTGCGCCAGCCTCTGAACCATGCATTCACTCTGTGAAAGAGCAGAGTATTTCCTAGCTCCCAGACGTGGCCCCTGCAGTGGAGCCAGGCCTCTTCATAGCTCCCAGCCCCTCTGGGCACAGCTGTGCCCAGGTTCTCCACTAAGGGCTCAGCCACAGTGGCCAGAATCAGCAAGCCCTTGGCATATCAGGCACATCCTCGGGCCTACCTGGAGCAGTCCGTGAACACAGCACAGGGATGTGAGTCTGTGACCTTGAAGAGGAGAACATGCTCCCCAGTGATTCAGTGTTCACGGGCCCCTGCTCCTTCCAGGTTTGACAGTTTGTTGCTCATAGAGCATCAATTACCTTTCAAAGTAGTGTACTGGGCTGTGTCAAAGAGCCGAAGTTGTGAGTGACTATCCAAAACAGCTTTCACTTTTGACCTTGAAACTTGGTCATTTTTTTGCCCACATTTTTCATTTTTCCTTGATTGTGTTTAGCTTGAGCTCCTGTTAAAATCTGTCTGCATTTCCTTAGCACACCTGAGCACTCAAGATGCGGGAAGTGGGACTCTAGCCAGGGACCCAAGTGTTTCTGCAACATTGGAGGCAAATGGGGATGCCAGGTGAGCCTGTCCTGATCACCATCTCCAAAGATACTGGGCAGAACCGCTGCCTACCCCTAATGGCCCCGCTCCCACCCCTCAGGTCTGCACCTCTCAGGCAAGTCCACTTGGTGCTCCATGGCTACATAATGTCTTGAAGGCCTGTTCCTTGGCCATCTCTGCCATCCAGCCCTCAGTCCTCTAGAGAGTACAGATTGGGTGACAGCCAGGCAGGGGTTTTGCAGTCTATGGCCTGGCATCACAAGGGCCTTGAGCTGTAGGGTCTTTCTTCGCATGACCCTAAGCATCCCTGTCTCCTGTGGGGTGGTAGGTCTGCACCCTGAACATCTGCCTCCTCACGTCTGGGCCTATCTTGCTCCACCTACTGTTATATGCAGGTGTATCCTGCAGCCCTTTGTCCTCTCCTGGACTTCTCAGATGGCCCCCACAAGGCCAACCCCCCCATGAGCAGGACTTGTGCTTCCTACTGATCTCCTCGGGGGGCAGATAAGCTGTATTCTCCCAGCTCCTCAGAGGGACCCTAGGGTAGAGCCTCAGTTCTCCACAGAGGTGACCGACTCAAGAATGCACCCCCTTCGGCTCACTCTCCCTCCTTCTCTCTACTCCCCTGGCCACTCTTCTTCCTTAGGATTAAAAAAAAATGCAACAGAGCTTTCAGTTTAGGAAGAGCTCTGCCTTAGGCCTTGCTGTGCAGGAACCCAGGTAAGCCAAATAAAATCCTGTGTCCCTGCTCTAATGCAGGTCAAAGTATGTGTTTCTGATCATTCAGGTACTTGCTACATAATTTTAAAAGGATAAAGCATAAATGAGTAAGGAATGAATGAATGTGCACAAACCAGTAAGTGAATGTGCCAGCCATCCAGCACCCCAAGCCGCCTTCTGCCCCTGCCCCTCCAAACCACTGGGCAGAGTGAATATGATGAGCTGATGTGAGAACCTCTGTGTTCTGGCCCTGGGTCAGACCCTGGAGATTCAAGAGTTCACAGATTAGGGGATTGGATTCAATCATCAAAATACTTAGATGTTTTCTAGAGCACCACATTTGATACATTATCTCAGTGGTCTGACCTAAACCTTCCCAAGCCTTTTGGGCAAATACTCAACTTGTCTGCTATTACCCTTTTATTAAGGAGGACTCTGAGGTTTAGAGGTTAAATTCTAGGAAGTAGGCAGGGATTTGAGTCTGGCAGCTGAGTAGTGGGCCCTTGCCATAAAGAAGGGTTTCTTGGTTTTGGGGAAGCACAGACAAGGGAACACCCCTGGCAGGAAGGCTCTAGTGGTCAGGCGGTGTCTGAGCTGAGTGCCTAAGGACACACAGGGCTCTGCCAAGGAGTCAGAGAATGGCGCCGAGGGGTGGGACGTCCGGGTTCCAATCAGAGGAACAGGCTGTGTTCCCTCAGGGGTCACTTGGAGGGAGGCAGGCTGGGAGGGCAGGGTGGCCTTGTGACTTTTGGATTTTGTGCCCCCACAAGGCTGCCATCTGTACATGTGTAGTGCCCAGGCCTAGGAAGTACCACGTCCAATAATGTTGCTGAACTCCAGTGAAGTCCACTTGCCAGGACGACAGAGTTTTAAAGGGAGGCTATTCCTGAGGGAAGTTGGGGAAATGGGGATGCCTTACTCTGGGCTCAGTTTTGGTCTTATTTTGTTGGGGTCTGAGTTTTATTTTTGTGTTTTAGAATGTCTGAGACACATTTTAATGTGGTTGACCAGATAAATGGCTCTGGTGAGGCTTAATTTCTTAGATAATCAGGCCTCCATCGGGCACCCAATGTGGACGACTCACAACATGTGGAAGAATGATTATGTGTCTTAGGATTATCAGGCTACAGAAGGGAGAAGTGTGAGATCCCCAAGTTTGACGTCACCTGGACCAGTTTTCCAGCCTCTGTGTCTCTCATGTTGCCATTTGGGAAACAGTGCTGTCCCACTTTGACAGGGTTAGAGTGGCAGTGATACAGAGACCTGCTTTTGTCTGTCCATATTGCCACAACCCCTGGAAAAGGGCATGGCAAGTGTTCGAGCACTCCTGCACATACCCACATTACTGAGAATTAACAAAAGATGCACCTCCCTTATCTCCTATGTACCCCAGTAAGTAACTTCAAAGAATCCTTAGCTTCCCTGCAGACTGTGCCCAATTAACCGACAGATGTAAATCCCCATTTACTCCCGTCTCTTAAGTAGTCACAGGTGTGAATAACATAGTATCAAGGTAATTGTAAGTCTTGTGATTTGTACAACTTTTACTTGTAACAACATGTAGTAATGTATGATGTCTTAGGCCTGGTTAACTCCCTTTACTCTATGGCAAAGTTGATTAATGCCTCTGTCTAGTGTAACCGGTGCCAGGAAATGACCACAAATGTCGTTATTGACAAAATGTGGCTGTGACTTAAATTCTATGCAATGCTCTGCCAGTCATGTAGTCAGTGTACCAATAACCCTGAACTTATAAAAGCGGACTATAAAACTTGAAGGGTGAGCAGAACCATTTTAAAAGGGCCAGATGCCCGGCTCAGCTCCCTGGATTCAAATTCGGAAATAAACCTCTTTCTGTCAGTTCCCTGCCCCTTGATTTATTGGTATCAAGGGAAAGCAGCCATTACTTGAACAGTAACAGCAAGGTTGACAAAAACAGGCCCGTGGTTGCTTCTTTCTTGGCAGAAATCACTTTGGCAGGCAAATTTTTTTTCTGTCCTTATGGTGGGGTGAAAAGGAGCTGCTTCCTGGTGGGCAGATCTATGCAAACTTACCTCTGAAGTTGAAGGAAACGGAGAGGCTGAAGAAAGAGTCAGCGTATCCAGTTTCTCAGAAACATTTAGTAGAAGCCATGTCTGTGTCTCGGGCAGTGGCAAGACAAGATGGTGGATCCCTGTGCCATCACCCCCCCAGACTCAGGGCTTATATGCCATGGGGAAGGGTATCCACAATTCAGAAGGGATATGCAGGACCACTGAAGTATGATAACATCAAGGCTGTTTTGCCCTAAGGGCAGGATTAACAGTAAATGCGTGCTCTTGCAGAAGGAGCAGTATCTACAGGAAATCTCAGAGGTCTTCCTGGAAGAGGGGTTAATCAGAAGCCATCATGGTGGAGTGACATACAAGATAGAGTTACCTTAGTCTCCACAGGGGCTGGCAACCCAGAGGTGGAGAGAGGGGTGGGCAGAGCAGGCTGTCCCTCACGGGGTCTGGCAGAAGCCTGTGGGACAGGGGACTGTCTGAGCTTGATGCAGAGGGCAGACCTTCTCTCTCTGTGACAATGTCCTGGTATCACACTATGAGCCTCCTGCTGCCCTTGGACCGGCTGCACTTGAGCTCCACCTCTTCCTGGAGCTCCGCCAACCACTCAAAGCTCGAGACCAAACGTCCCTGAGCCTGTTCTTCCTAGAAAGCATACCATTAGAATTTTCCCGAGGGCCAGATCCCTTCTTGGGAAATAGCTAAGGGCCGAGTGTATCTACATAAACACTGGCTTAATACTTGCATCTGTGTTTTATATCTAGGATCACAGACCCAACCAAGTTGGTGATGAGGGGATATTGCAGCGTCTCGGGTCACTTGATTCTCATTCCCCTGCATTCAAATCCGCCCCCCTCCGTGCTTATTTGTTCAGATCTGCCCTAGCTCCAGGAACCAAGGAAGGGCCTCTGAGCTGGAAGAGACTGAGGGAGGCCCCAGAGGGGCTCGCATGGGAGTTATGCCCTGGGCAGTCTGGAGAATGATTTGGGAGGACCCTGGTGTGGAGCTGGACCCAGGACATGGGGAGGACCTGGTCTCAGCAAACGATTTGGGAGGACCCTGGTGGGGAGTTGGAGTCACGAACACGGGGAGGACCTGCTCTCAGCATCCTCTGAAGTGTCCGATGCTGGACAGATATGCGCAGGTGTGTGAGTGCATGTGCGTGCATGCTTGAGTGTACATATGAATATGTGTGTGCATGTGTGTACACATGCTTTGATTATGAGTGTATGTGTATGCACATACATAAGTATATTTGCATGCATATTGAGTGCGAGTTGGAGTTCCACAGGGAGGTACAGCTTCAGCTTGATGGGTTCCCTCTCCTGGGAGCCTTCTCTTCCAATGCACTGTCACATGGTTCTGACATGGGGTCTGTGCCTCCTGCTGAACCCTGTGCTCTTTAGGGAGGAGCTGCTCATCCTGCGCACAGATACACTGTCAGGTGCAGCACTTTCACCCGAGTGAGGCAGCTCAGTAAGGAAATGTCCAGCTGCCCCTCCTGGTCAGCTTCTCTTTGTGACTTCAGCCATCCAGTGCTGGTTTCTGGGCAGCCTGAAGTAGTCCTGGTGGCCCTTCCAGACCTCCCAGACCCTTGGCTTTTTCATCCTCTGGAAGGTCCCTTTCAGGCATCCCCTTCCTGCCTGTTCCCGCCTTTCCACTCAGTGGCTCTAGGACCCCACCCCAGCAAGTGGGTGCCTTTCTCTGGTCGGCCCCCTTTTCTCCCTAGAAAACTTCGGGGGCATGGCCTAGTTAGTCACTCCTTACGAACACCTTTCATGTCCTTGCCTGCTCACCCCCTGTCATGCTTGCCTGGGGAAGCTGGCCCTGGTGTAACTCAGCCCTGCCCCTTCCGGGCTGTCCCAGGCAACAGCACCATGGGTGGGGATGGCCACTCCATCTCAGAAAGCGTTGGTAGCACAAGTCCCATCAGTCCCATTCCTGCCTTCCTGATGCCAGCACCCCTCCTACACTACCTCTCTGGCCATCCCTACACCACCCCTCTGCCGCCCATCCTACCCCTCCTCCAATACCCCTCCTGCCACCATCTGCCACTCCTCTGACACCCCTTCTCCATCCCTCTCCCACTCGTCCTGCCACCTGTCAAATGGCACCTAAGTGGAGATCAGCACAAACCTTCCTCTTCAGCACATTTGGATGAAAGGGTACCTTGCATCGACATGGCTGTGTAGCAAGGAATGGGCATGTGCAGTGTGAGCTGGCGAGACGAGTCTGAAACCCAGCACGGCCAACAGGCTGGAGACTCTCTCGTCTGAACTGAGGCTGATCCTTCCTCAGGAAGCCTCCACTTTGCCCAGGAGGCCCACCCAGGTGTCCAAGAACGATCTCCTTTACTAGACGTCAACCACACCTGCCAGACACCCTCCCAGTGACTCCGAGGGCAGGGCAGGGTTGAGTAACCGGGCTCTGTGTCTGGGCCACTGGACTTGTACATCCGTACACCTGTCATGAAGACCAACGCTGTTTGGTGTCCTCCTTCAGTCCATCTTCCCAAACTCTTGCCTGTCCATGTACTCCCCACCCAGCAGCCAGCTGGGTCTTGTAGAAATATAAGTGAGACCACAGCTTTTGTTCTCTTGCTTCAACTGTGGTTGACTCCCTATGGCCCCAGGAGTCAGGTGTGCTGAGCCCCCCCCACCCCCCCACCGTGGCTGGCTCATGCTATCATTTGGATGTTACCTTCCTCCGCTGTCCCTCTGTACCTGGAACAGCGACTGGCATGGGGTTGACATGCAGCCAGTGTCAGGGGAGGGAACAGATGCCTGCCTGGCAGTGACTTCTAACTCACCTATCTGGACCTATCTGTTTTGCGCTGTAGCAGGGACAGAATTGGGACTGAGGTAGGAAAGCTCTGATCTGACATGGTTGCTGAGGGTCAGGCACTCAGGCTGTTGGAAGTTCACCAAATCCCTTGTATTCTGCACCCACTCTGTGGACCTTCTAGAGGCTGGCGAAGCCACTCCCCGTGTTTAGCTCCATCCTGGGCCCCTTCTCTCCTGTGCCAATGGCCTGGCTAGTGCCAGCCTGGGTCTGCCTTGTGAGGAGGCTGGTAAGAGACCCATGGAAGCGGGATGCTGTTCTTTTGAAGTGGCTCTTCCTGCCTCCTTACTGTGGCCTTGGTTTGTTTCTCTGGTCCCACGTGAAAACACTTGAAGCTCAATAGAGCCACAGCAAGTAGGATCTGATGCCAGAAGGGACCCTTCCCTGCTGCGCTGGCCAGCATCTCCCAGTCCATGCCAAGAAACATTAGGTTCTCAGGATGTTGACAGAGTGACAGGTCATTGGCCCAGGGCCACACACACCTAGAAGCCTGCCATGCTCCAAGAAACCCTCGGCCTAGCCAGCATTTCCCAGGCCTGTCCAGCCACAAGGCTGCCCTAACCCCACCCCTCTGGTCCTTTGGAGACTGCTTTGGGAATCACGGTCCTTCAACTTACAGGAAATCTAAAGGAAACCAACGCCAGATGGCTCAGGAACTCTCAGAGGCTCGTAGGGAAGTCGAGAGTGACGTCTGAGCAGGAGCTGTGTGCCGGGCCTGTGCTGGCCAGAACTATGCATGGTGAGAAAGGCGTGCATGGGCCACTGTGAGGATTTGGGACTGGTGGCAAGCCCTTGCGCCCAGGGGACAGTGTGACGTGGCACCATGGATCTAACACACTGATGGGAGGAACTTCAGTTCATCTCATCTCCTGTCCTTGGAGAGTTCCCACTGTTCCAGAGCTCTCAGCATGAAATTGGAAATGTCTTCATCTACTGCTGCCCAGTGGTCATGAGTGGGTCATCGGGAGTCACGGGGGCCAATTCTGTTCCCTCTCCTACTTGCAAATGCTCTATCATTTGAAGATGGTTATGCTCATCCCTCTTCTGCCCACCATCAACAATGACAACACTTCCCAGAAGATACCAAGAAAGAAGACCCAGAAGAGGGACTTAAAAAAAAATTGTTCCCTGGTAAGCATGCTGTCCCTGAGCCCTGGAGCTTGGGGTCTGGCCAGCGAGAGGGTCTGATCCATAGAAAAGAAACATTTGCAGGCACCCTGGACTACAAGCCCTGCCACTTAGGGCAGCCCCCCTTCACAGGACAGCCATGCAGCCAATGTATGCAACTCCCTAGCACACCTCTGGGCAGAGAGGAGAGGATCCAAGGAGGCACTTGACAGTCACTCTGGGGACTTGCCCCTTGGGATTGGCAGTTGTTTTTTCCATGTGTGTGCACATATCTATGTCCTGGGTGGACCCAGGATCTCTGTCCCCTCCCTACTAGAACTTCTGTTGCCACCAGACTCTTGGCCTCAGGTTGCAGTCTTCCATCCAAACCCAAACTGAACCCACCCACCTCAGAAGTCTCTGGAGACCTTTAGAAGGACGGTTGTCAGGGTGACAAGGGACAGGACCTGGAACATTGCCCCTGAGAGGAGAAGCCCGGGCAGTGACTCTGCTGTTTATGGGGGGTGGTGAGGGCTCGCCTACTAGACTCTACTGTTTATGGGGAGCCTTGCCTACTGGACTCTGCTATTTATGAGACCTCACCTGCTAGACTTTTCCATTTATGGAGACCTTGCCTGCTGGACTGTGCTGTTTATAGGGGGCCTGGCCTGCCGGACGCTGCCATTTATAGGAGGCCTCACCCGCTAGACTTCACCATTTGTGAGAGACATTGCATGCTGGACTTCGCCATTTATGGGGAGCTCACCTCACCAACTGTGCTGTTTTGGGAGGGGTCCTTGCCTGAGAGCGGAGAGGCTCACGAGTCCAGTTCTGCTTCTGGTGAGACCAGTGGGATGGGCGGGGTCGGCCCTTCCAGGAGCATTGCTCACCCAGGGAT
The DNA here is from genome assembly GCF_000164805.1 of Carlito syrichta. Classification (NCBI taxonomy): domain Eukaryota; kingdom Metazoa; phylum Chordata; class Mammalia; order Primates; family Tarsiidae; genus Carlito; species Carlito syrichta. The sequence goes on along the minus strand of NW_007258181.1, from coordinate 373,762 downwards.
GGGGAAAAACAGAAAGAAGCCTGGGAAGAGGCCTCCCTGCCCTACTCAGGGTCTCACCAGTCACCCACATGCTACACCAGGGCCAAGACATTTCCTGAGATCAGGCAGTCAGTGGGAACATTTGAAGTGCTATAGCCCTACAGAGTAGGTCAGAGCATCTAAACACTGAGGCTTGTCATACTCTGTGAGAAGGACTGGGAAAAGGGAAGTGAGTCAATAAGCCTGGTTGCCACAGCGATAACTCAGTGTGGAATCCAGAAGAAACTGCTTCCTTCTTCCTGCATCTGTGCTTGCATCTGCTTACTCAATGGGGCAAGAGGAGATGGTGTCACAGAGAACATTGTTGACCTGTATTCCAAATGTTTGAGAGAAAAAGGGCTAGTGAGCACATAAGATAGGGTGCATTTCTGAAAGCCTCCTCCCAACTCTCAGGTGTGGTGCTATCCTGGAGAGATGGACCTTGGGAGTGAGAAGCTGGGGGTGAGGGGAGCATCTCAATGACCCAGTTTTCCACCACTGTAGAGCACGACCTCATCCCCAGAGTTCTAGAGTTCCTGGAAGTTCCTTTCATGTCCTGGACACAATTGTAAACTCCTTTTTGGGTCATTCAGTGGAGAAAGAATGATGTTTGCTCCTCCTTTGGATAATTCTGCACAGACCTGAGCCTGAAGTGTTGAGGGTGTCTTGTGGGGAATGGGAGCCAGCCTACAAGCAGGTGGGGGAGCTCTTGTGGGCTGGGCTGGAGACCCCCCTATGAAAGACATATGCAAAGCAGAGCCTTCTTATGGGAGTGTTTCATGTTAAAAACCACACCAGGTAGCAGCTGCCTTAGTTCTGTCATTCCCCACCATGGGGCCGTGGGGTGGAGATGGCCTCCTGAAACTCACTTTTAGAGGGATGGTCTTCTTCCCTTTATCACCTTGAGCACATGGGCTTGGGGCAGCTGTTACCTGGGCAGGGTCACCTGGACCGTGGTGAGGGAAGTAGAGCCCTCCCTGCAGCCCTGACAGCTGTGTCTGCCTCCCAGCCTCCCAGCTCCTGAACAGGCTGAGTCACCATCACTTGGGTTCCATGTCATGTTTTTGGAAGTGTCTCATGTGTGAGTTCACTCATGCATGTGCATTTGCACACATGAATTTACTGTCAGAATCCCTACAGGCAAGTTGCTCTCCAGGACCATGGATTTCATGGACCTGCCTGGGAGGTTGTCATGCATGGCCTGACCTCCAGAGCCAGATGGGCCTTGACATGTTTGGGTGGAGAACGACGGTCCAGCTTGTCTCCTTGTGGTTGAAAGCTCAACTTCAACTTTCCTCCTTCTCAGGGAGATTGCCTGCTGGGTGCCACACTCTAGGGGTTTGATGGCATCTTCTTTGCTGAAGAAGAAGAAAAAAGACCACTGAGGATATTGCTGGTGGTGCACCCAGTGCACCTAGATACGTGAGCACCACACGCATTTGTGCCACCTCCATGAGTGCCCAAGTGTCTGTGCAGCCCCTTCCATCAGATGTGTATGGAAGAAGGCCCCCATCGACCTAGCTCTTCCTTTTAACAGTGGAACTTGGTCAGGCAGTGCTGGGCCCACCCTTACTATGCCCGAGCTAGCCCTGGATCTGTAGGGAGCCACCTGCTGTTACATCCACACTGGAGCTGCATCTCAGGTCATGAGTCCAATTGCACCAGGCTAGGGTGAAGGGAGAAAGCCACCAGGTGGTCAAAAGAGGTGTGCTGGTGTGCATATGGAGGGGGAACATGGAGGCTTGTCACTAGTGGCACAAACACAGCAGAGCCGTGGAGAGACCTGTGCCCGAGGTGGGCTGTGACCCAGCTATGATGGCTGATGCTGTGACTGAGAATTTGGTGGACACTGACAGGTAGGATACTGGGGACATCTGTCAGCAAGTGCCTGGAAAGAGAAGTATGTGCCCTATAAGGAGGGGCTAATGTGCCTGCCAAGGGTGGCATCACTGCCAGAGCCAGCCTCACTGTAGTGACAGGGTGACAGCGAGAACTTGCCCAACTCAGTGTAAAGAGCTTCTGGGATGTGTGCCCAGCCTCCTGGCAGGGGTGGGCCTGTATGCACTCAGCACCCCCGCCACCTGGGAGTGTTCTGGGGCGGGGGGGTGGGTGGACTGTTCTAACACACTGTGTGAGTCTGTGTGGGCCATTGAAACAAAAGACCACAGACAGCTTCAGCAACAGACATCCGCTCTCATCTTCTGGAGGTGGAAGTCCCAGATCAGGTTGCAGCAGGGCTGATTCCCCTGAGGCCCCATTCCTTGGTATGTACACAACCATCTTCTCCCTGTGTCCTCACAGGGTCATCCCTCAGTGTGTGTCTGTGTCCTCATCTCCTGTTCTTACAAGGACACTAGTCAGATAGGATCAGTGCCCACCCTGCTGACCTCATTTTACCTTAATTGCCTTTTAAAGTTCCTCTTTCTAAGTATCCTCATATTCTAAGGGACTGACAGTTAGGACTTCAGATGATGGATTTGGGGAACATAGTTCAGGTCATAGCACCAAGATTTCCTGGAAACTTTAGACTGGGCACTACTCAACATACAACAGATGTGGTTTTGCTTTTGTTTTCCCTTGTATCTTCCTCATGCCTCTGGGAGGTGCTGCTGTTAGTAGCCCAGGATCACAGGAGGGAAGCTGAGGCTCAGACATGGAGAGTATGTCCGGAGATCACAGAGTGTCCAGTAAAGGAGAAAGAGTGGGCGGATGATGAATTGCAGTGTGACACAAGTGCTCAGTAACGTCACAAACGGAGTGCAGTGGGACAGGAGGGGACCCCTCTGGCTTGCCCAAGGTGTTGTGGCCCAGCCCTAGTTACACATGGCTCATGGCTTGCTGACACTCCCACGTGTGCTCCGGGAGGGCAGGACCACTATCCTTGACCCTGGCACTGTCCAGGACAGTACAGTCCCGGGATTCTACAGTCACCATCTCCCAGGCTGCAGGTAAAGCAGGGATCTGTGATGTGCTCTGGCAGGTCGCATTCCTGCTCCTGGCTGTCTGGGTGGGATTGGCCGGGTCTTCTAGAGAGACCTTCATCCGCCCTCACATGCTGTTTGAATGTCTGTGACTGCCATGGCGTCTGCGACTGCTCTGCCTTTGATCACTGACGCAGTTCTCTCTCTGTGCAGATGTTGCAGCACCGGTTACTCAGTCAAGCGAGAGGGAGTCGCGACACATCCAGAAGCAGCTGCGTTGTTCTATCAGCTGCACTTTGTGCTGATGCAGGCAGCTGCTTGGGGTTTCCATGGAAGCTTGGCTGGCCTGTGCTCATGGAGTCCACTCTTGGTGTGTCAGTTCACTTGCTTCCTGAGGCAGTGCTGTCCTGTTTGCCGCATGCCAGGAAAGACAGGACTGGACCTTCCAACTCCAGGTGACTCTGACCTTTGAGGGCCAGTCCGGGGCCTGTGTCCTCACAGGCCATGTGAGTGTCTTGTTGACTACACCAACAAGGAGCCCTTGGCCAGCAAGGCCTTGGATGTGCTAAGCCGTGGCCCCAGTGTCTGCACCAGCGCTTCATAATAAGGCCAAGTAAGAACAGGTCCTGAGGACTCATGATGTGACCCTGTCCTGGCCAGCTCTGCCCCTGCCCCAGTGCTCTGCCTGTCCTGCTGACCTGAGACTTTTGTGCGCACTGGCTTCCTGAGTCCCAGGTACTCCTGTCCGGTTCAGGCCATTGAAGAAACCCCACCATTTAGGCCCAGTTCATGTTTGTTTGTTTTGTGAAATCTCACATGGCCTCATGAGGTCAGTATCTTCCCTAAGAAGTGTCCTTTCCAAGTTGTCATTGGGTGGGAGGGTCTCCTGGAACTCACGGTCTGTCCTGACCCACTCACCAACAGGAGTCAGGGCCTCTCTTTCAGTGCACTTTGCTGGGAATAATTTTCTCCCTCAAAAGAAAAACCAGCATACTTCCTGGGAGAGGAGTGTGGGGACAGTGCTGTCCCACCTATAGCGAGCCTTGTAGAGGAAAATGCCAAGGGAATAGCTATGGGCCTGGAGGAGGGAAGAATTACTAACTATAAAGGAAAAGATTGATACAATCTGAAAATTTACTAGTTAAGAGGGCTGACACCTGTAATCCTAGCACTACGAGAGGCTGAGCCAGGAGGATTGCTTGAGTCCAGAAGTTTGAGGCAAGCCCGGGCAGCATAGTGAGACCCTATCTCTACCAAAAATCAAAATATTATGAATGTGAGCTATGTTCGTGCCACTGCCCTCCAGGCTGGGCAACACAGCAAGAACTTGACTCAAAAACAAAAAACAACCAAACAAAAAAAGAAAGTTTACGAATTAAGACACAACATATGCTTGCCAAAATTGCCTGCAAGAAATTTAACTGACAAGCCACAAACTGGGGAGGAATAGTTGCAGCACTTAAAACTGACAGGATCGTTACTTAAGAAATAACAAATTCCTACAAATCAGCAAGAAAAAGACCAACAACCCAGTGGAGAAATGTGTACACATCACCAGCAGGCATTTTGCAATGATTTGGCCAACAAATGGGAGAGGCAGTTGACTCCATTCATACACAGGGACCCACAAACCTGGATGGTCAGGGAGATCTCCGCACACCCACTGTCTGGGCAAACATCTGAGCATGAGGGGCAGCAGGTCCCTTTGCCAGCACTGCTGGGAGAACAGCGGTCTGAAAAAATGGGAAAACTGTTGGGTGCTACGGGTATACAGCAGGTGCCCTCCTGACCCCCAGGAGAGGCTAGAGTGTGTGCTCCACTGTCACGCAGCTCTGTTGGGAATGGCCCAGCCCAGACACAGCCCAATGCCATCAGAGTGGAGAAGCACGCTGTGGCATGGTCATATGCTCCAATCCCACAAGGCCTTGGACATGCTGAGCTGTGGCCCCAGTGCCCACCCCATAATAAGGCCAAGTGAGAAGAACAGATCCTGAGGACTCACGATGTGACCCTGTCCCAGGCAGTTCAGAAACAAGCAACACAAGGTGCGTATTTTTAGACATCCATATATATGTGGTATAACTTTTAAGAAGAAAGAGAATGATAAAACTCAGACTGGAGTTGCCTGGTGGCAGTGGGTGGGAGGGAGCCAAGTGCGTGGGATCGCGCCCTGCTGCTGTCCTCGTTCTCAGAGGGGGTGAGCTTACACATGCTCACGCCATACTACTAAATGTAAATGAATGAATGAAGACACAAGGGAGCCTTCCATGCACACCCGATGCACTGAGCACCATCACACAGAATTCCCTCTGCATCCCTGAATTCCGTGAGAAAGGGAGAGGAAGAAGAGCAAGGGGGGAGGAAGGGCAGTTTGATCCCAAGAAACAGCCGCTTGCTGTTTCTTCTCCATCTTCCCCTTGGATGTGCCGTGATGGGACCGAGCAGCCCTGCTCCACGTCGGGACTCGTCCCTCTGTTCAGCTGCTCTTATCAGCCTGATAGCACTGGGGCTTGGGACATCCATGACCCAGACTCTGCTCTCTACCCAGGAATGACTGATTCGAGTGAATGAATGCCCCAGTCAATTCTGGCCAAACCTGCCAACTGGGCCACAACTCTGTGTTCTGAGTGTCTCTGCTGGGAGCCCTTGTGAGCCTTAGGCCGGTTGTTCTTTATCCTCAGCAACTGAGCGAGGACTCTGCCTCCACACCACATGACAGACTGGGAGACAGAGGCTAGGAGTGTTCTGGGGCAGGCTGGCGTGGACAGGGAAGCCTTGCACCAGCTCCAGCCCTTCCTGGGCGGCTCCTGCCGTCCCTCCTCCAGGCATTTGTCTGGGGTCACCAGCTCTGCCTCTGCGATGAGAGGCCACTTCGTGGCAGCGCCCCCTTCCTCAAGTTCTTGTGGCCAGGCATGTGGGGGAGGAGCAAGACCATCTCAAAGGTATTTCCCGTGTCTTTGTAGTTTTTTATATTAGGTTTTTGTTTTTGATTTTTATTGTTATTTTGTTAAATAAATAAAGATGAGGTCTCACTATGTTGCCCAGACTGGTCTCAAATTCCTGGGCTCAAGCAATTCTCCTGCCCTGGCCTCCTAAAGTACTGGGATTACTGGCATGAACCACTGTGCCCGGCCAGGTTTTTATCTTTAGATGTTATTTATTTTATGTATAGCATAAAATTTACCAACTTCCTTTGCTGAGTGATCAGGGGTCCTATCACCCCTAACATCAGAGGCCTGCACAGGCCTTTAAGAGCCCCCGAGTCTCCTAGACAATCAGGGGGAGTCCTGAAGGACACAGGTTCTACAAGCTCTGGGCCCGTTCTCTCTGGAAGTCTCTGAGACAGAGGGCAGGGTCCAGGAAGGAGGGGAGACTTGTCCCTGTTCATGGCTGGGGAAAGTAAGTCATGGGGTCTGGGGCTGTTCTTCCCATGGCCAGGCTGTTGGGGAGGCTCATGACTCCATCTCGAGCCTGTGCTCACTGCCAGTCCCGGGAACAAAGGAAATGGGGGACTCTCCCTTTCTTCCTAGGAACCCAGATGTGAGCTGGAAGCACACATGGGGTCACCTGCCTGGTCTCGGGCTGTGACCTTGTGGAGCAGAGGTGGCAGGGAACAAGGACAGGCGGCCTGAGGTGCAGAACCGGCCAAACCGAGTCCTGCTGCCTCCACTGCCTACGAACTGCTGCCCGGGAGTAGCTTCCGTCAACACTTGAGACCAGAGGCCAAGTTCTCCCCCCACCCCAGTGACCAGCTTCCTGGAATTGGCCCAGGGAGGGGGCTCCAGCCAGGGCCTGGAGCCGTGCCAGGGCTGTGGGCAGTGTGCCTTGTTCATCCCCTGGAGGGACGCCTGGCCTTCCAGGAACTCCCAGCTCAAGAAGTTTGCTGATCCATCGATTTTAAAAGGAAGGATCAAATTCAGGCTCAGCTCAGAGAAAGAACTTCCTCCTGCTTGGGCTTGCAAGCCCAGGCACAGATCAATAGGTCAGTCGTGTCTCAGGAGGAGCTGGGGTGCAGGGCTCCTGGCTGGGACCCTCTGGCAGGGCTGGAGGTTCCTCTTGGCCTTGGGCATGCCCACTATGTGGGGTGGGGTTGAGACCACATGGGGCTGTTTGTGTTAGGTGGGAGATATCTGTCCCTAGCTTAGTCCTCCGGGTGATGCTGGGTGCCTGTTGTCCCCCAGTGAATGCTGTTCTGTGGTCACTGTCAGGCAGTACTAGGGCAGGGAAAGGGCAGGCTAAGGGCATCTGGTAGCTACGGGTGTCCAGGAGCCCAAGGCCTGGACAGAAAAGAGAAGCGACCAGGAAGGAAGATATGAGAGACAGAGCTGTGGGTTCCCCAGAGTGGGCAGGCAGGGTGGGGACTGGGGTGCAGGGCATGGGAATGCCTAAAAGTACAGGCTGCCCTGTCTGACTTTGCCCACCTGCTCCTTGGGCAGTGAGTGGGCAGGCAGTGCCCCCAGAGTCCACTGCCATAGATGACCCTGCCTTTCTACCCAGAAGCCAGGGTCTTCCAGAGAAGCCTCCTGCTTTCTCGAGGAGCCACCCTGGCTCCCTCTCTCCTCCCATCTTTTCACTGTGCCAGGCACTTTGGTGGCACAGGGGTGGACCTGGAGTGGAACATGACAGAATCCACATGGGATAGAGATAGCAAGTGAATGAGCCACTAAATAAAATACAAAGGGTGTGTGTGGATGGGTCAGTGAGCCAGAGGGGGAGGGCGCCAGCCCAGAGGACAAGCATGCAGAGGCAGGAGAGAGCCGGGTCATGGGGGGCCTGCCAGAGGCAGAGAGGGCTGGGCGGCCTTGAGGCAGAGGGCTGGGGCTCACTGTTGCCTGTGTTGCCTAGCGGCAGGTGGTCAGTAGCACGGGGGAGTGATGACCTTCACCCAGCCTGGGTCAGACTGTCGTGGTCGCTCTCCCAGGCACCTGACTGGCAGGTGATGACTGATGGCCTAGTGAGTGATCAGTGGCAGGCGAGGGTGGCCTCTTTACCCACTATCCTCCGATTGGGAAACTGTTCCGGTAACACCGATCCTCCCCCGCCTGGCTGCGGGAGTGGGAAGGGGTGGGGGCAGGGTTATCTGTTATCTGCCATCCAGGGTCTGAGCTGTCCCAGGCTGGAAGTTATAAATGGACCTGAGCAGCTGTCGCCAGTGTCCAGAGTGACGGCGCCAAGAAGCCCCCACAGCTCCACCCGTCCTCCTGGGAATGGGGAGGCTGGACCAGCCTCAGCCTTTTAAGGGCATCTCTGGCCAGCACACCTCCATTACCAGGCACGCTAGCTGAAATGCGATCTTGGCGGGGCCCCACGGCTCTCATAGCAAAGGAAGCTCTTCCTGGCTGGCAGACAGCCTGCCCTGCCTAGCCCACCACAAGGCACCTCTGATGTGGATGGGGGAGGGGACAGCTGAGAGGAAATTGCCCCAGACCTCCCTGAGAAGGGCTCAGGAGCTGGGGTGGCCACAGTGTGGAAGACACCTGGGAGGAGCTGAGCCCTACAGGCTGATGCCCTGTGAAGCTCTGTGCACTTCTTATAAGATTTAGGACATCCTGGCACCCCTCCCCTGGCCTGAATTTGGGCTATTTTCAAAGCCAGCACACTTGTCCTCCCTTGGAGGGAGGTTTGCAGAGGCCTGGTGGGAGTTGTAGGGAGGGTTGCCCACCAGGACCACACAGCACCTTGGATCCCTGCTGGCTTGTGTGGTCAGGGGCAGAGCAGGATGGGTGGGGCTGCGTGGGGAGAGTGGAGGCTCGGGAAACTGGGGGTCCTGCCCTGGTGAGCATGGCAGCTCCCTGGAGGTGACGCCTGGGTCTTAGTTCTCCACCCAGCCCATAGTGGGTACTCCACAGATGTTGCAGGCAGTGTTTGCTGCTTCTGTGTGGTGGGCTAGTCCACACTTAGCCTGGCATATTGGATCCTACACCTGTGCTATCCCGGCTTCTGCTCAACAGATACTAAGGAGATAAACTGCAGCCATGCCATAAAGATCTTCCAGCCCAGGATCCTTCCCCTGCATCTGTGTTGAGGAAACACAGGCAGAAGTGAGCTACCCACGGCCAAGGAGACTGTGGGGCAGGGCCTTCTCATTCTCCAATGTCCATGCCACCGGGACAGGGCAGGAGAACCATGACTGCACCTTGTGACTGGCAGGCCAGGGCCGGGCAGCACCCAGAAATGCAGCTACAGGGCGAATCTGGCCCAGGGTCTGTGGGAATGAACACATCAAATAAACCATGCTGCCCACACACAGATGGGCACCATTTTGTTCAATTGTATTTGTAAGTATAAGGGTCTCAGTAGGAACCCACAGCTAGATCATATTCATGATGACAACTGGACTCTTTTCCTTCTGTTTGTTTGCTAGGGCTACTGAAAAAGTGCACGGGGGTGGGGAGGTGGGGGCGGGGCTCAAACAATGGAGAGTTATTGTCCCACAGTTCTAGAGGACCCCCAGAGGCTCCAAGGCACAACCTGTTCCAGGCCTCCAGTTCTGACAACCTCTGGTGTTTCTTGGTTTGTAGCAGCATCATCCAGCCTCTTCTTCAGCTTCACATGGCGTTCTCCATTCATGGGTCTGGGTCTGCATTTCTCCTTTTTTATAAGGATACCAGTCATTGGACTAGGGGCCCATCATGCTCCAGTATGATCTCTCTCTCTCTTTCTTTCTTTTTTTTTTTTTTGTAGAGATGAGGTCTCACTATGCTGCCCAGGCTGGTCTCGAACTCCTGGCTTCAAGCAATGCTCATGCCTCGGCCTCTCAAAGTGCTGGAATTACAGGCGTAAGCTGCCGTGCCCAGCCCATAATTTTAACTAATATATCTTTAATGACTTTATCTCCAAATAAGATCACATTCACAGGTACTGGGAGTTAGGATTCAACATGAATTTTTAGGGGATACAATTCAGCTCATAACACACCCTAGGTTGAGGAACAAGACAAAGATACCTGTTCTCACCACTTTGATTCAGCATCATTCTGGATCGTACCAAAGAAATAAGGCAAGAAAAAGAAATAAAGAGGCATCAGATTAGAAGGGACAAAGTCCGGTTGTCTTTATGCATAGATGATATGATTGGTCATATAGAAAATCTTAGGGAAATGTAAAAAAAAAAGCTGTTAGAACTAGGAAGTTTAGCAAGGCTAATACATATAAGATTCATGTATAAGCCAGGCTCGGTGCCTCAGCCTGCAATCCCGTGCCTTGCGAGGCTGAGGTGAGTGGATTGCCTGAGCCCGCGGGTTCGAGACCCGCCTGGGCAACTTGGCGAGACCTCATCTATACAATAAATCAAAAAATTAGCTGGGTGTGGTAGCGTGCGCCTGTAGTTTCAGCTACTTGGAAGGCTGAGGCAGAAGGATCGCCAGAGCCCAGCCGGTCGAGGCTGCGGTGGCCAGGAGCAGCCACTGCACTCCAGTCTGGGCAACAGAGTGAGACTCCAACTCAAAAAAAAAAGATTCATGTATAGAAATAAATTATATTTACTAGTAGCAATTCAAAACTGAAGAAAAAATGCTATCAACACAAATAAATATTTAGGAATAAATCTGACAAAAATGTTCAAGTCATAACTGAAATTATAAAATATTGCTGAGGGAGATTAAAGATAAATTAAATAAATAGAGAGATATTATGCTGTGTTCCTGGATTAGAAGATATGATATTGTTAAAATGTCAGTTCTCTCCAAACTAATCTACCCATTCAAAGCAATCAAAATATATCATTTTGAAGACGTTAACAAGATGATTCTCAAATTCATATGGGAATGTAAAGGGCCTAGAATAACCAATAAAATCTGATAAAGAAGCACAATTTTGGAAGATACATGTTACCTGGTTTCAAGACTTATCACAAAGGTACCATAATCAAAACGGTGTGGTGTATACATTAGGGTAGATGATACATCAGTGGAACAGAGGCCAGAAATAGACCCACAAATATACAGACACAAATATATGGACACAATGGTTGTAAAGAGTCATCTTTTCAACCATTGGAGCAGGGAAAACTAGTATCCATGGGCACGAAAATGAACTTCATACCACTCACTACATACAGAACATTAACTTACTAGATCATAGACCTAAATATGTAACCCAGCACTACCATTTCCAGAAGAAAACATAGGACAAAATCATTGTAAACTTGATTAGGAAAATATTTCTTAGATATAATGCCAAAAGCATGAACCAAAAAAGAAAAATTGATAAATTGGGCCTCATCAAAATGAAAAGACAAGCCACAGACTGGGAGACATTTTTGCAAAGCATTGGTGTGATGAATGACTTATATCCAGAATATGTGAAGAACTCCCCAAGCCCCAAATCGGAAGACAAACAACCTAATTTAAACGATGGGGAGAAAATTGTAGTAGACATTTTACCAAGGAAGACACATGGACAGCTCATAAGTTCCACATTGTTAGTCATCAAAAAATGCAAGTTAGAACTGCAACGAGGTGCCACTTGGGCTAACTAGAATGGCTAAAATTCAAAAATTCAAAAGAGGAGTCGTTATGGATAAAGTTTGGGATCAACTGGAACTCGCATACTTGTTGGTGGGACCATAAATGAGTGTAACCACATGAGAAAATTTGGTCAGGCTCAGTGGCTCATGCCTATAATCCCAGCACTCTGGGAGGCGGAGGCAAGGAAGTTGCCTGAGAAAAGAAAAACAGTTTGGAAACTTCTTTAAAAGTTAAACATACACCAGCCATATGACCCAGCTATTCTGGTCCCAGAGAAATGAAAGTATTGATCCATGTAACAACCTATACGTGAATGTTCACAGCTGCTTTATTTGGAATAGCTCAAATGTCCACTTATTTGGGAAAAAAATGTCTATCAGGCAGTGACTGGATCAACAGGCTGTGGAGTATCACCAGGCAGTTAAAGAGGGTGGGCTCCTAGACATGCCTTCACCGGAATGGGTCTCATGATAGTTCTGCTGAGCCCAAGAAGCCAGGCAAAAAGAGCACTCAAGCATGATTCTGTTGGGACATTCTAGAAAGTCATGACAGCAAGTAGAACTGTGGTTGTCTGGTTTGCCAGGAGGTGCGGGAGGGGAATAAGGATGGGGCAGGGGAGCAGGGGTGGAAGGTGAGTGGGGCGGAGGAAAGGCAGCAAGGTGCCACTGTGGGTGTGCTCACTTTCTCAATGGTAGTGGTAGTTCACCATGTATATTTATATCACAGGGCATCCAGCTGTACACTTTAAATATGTGTAAGTTATTGTATGCCAATTATATTCAGATTGTTTAAAATGTAGGGAAATAAAATAACAACACTAACCCCAAACAGGTAAGATCCCTAGCACACTGAGTTGTCTCAGGAAGAGTGTGTGTGTGTGTGTGTGTGTGTGTGTGTGTGTGTGTATACATTTTCCCAGAAATCTCCAACCATTTGATAAATCTCTAAGTCAAAGAACATTCGCAGGCTGGGCACAGTGGCTCACACCTGTAATCCTAGTACTTTGGAAGGCTGAGGCAGGAGGGTTCCTTGAGGCCAGGAGTTTGAGACCAACCTGGGCAACATAACGAGAACTTGTCTCTAAAAAAAATAATAAACATAGAGACCATTTGCAGAGAGCTCCCTTCACTTGCAGAGGGAACTGCAGGTCTACACAGCTTTGTTCTCTGGGGGCAGCACCCAAACCCCTCTATTCTCAGGGGATGCTGCTGCCCTGGCCTCTGGGCTGCCTGGTGGCACATGCCATTGCTTGGCCTCCTGCCTACATGTACCCAGCTTTACTCAATTCAGCAGGGGCTTCAAGGAGTAAAGTACCAACCCAGGATTGTGTGACCAGGAAGTGGATTCAAATCTCTATCTGCTTTATGCCAGCGCCTGCACTGGCCAACCCTGTCCCCTTGCCTTCTCCTGCTCTTGCTTTAAAGGCCAAAAGTCTGGTTCAGCAGAGGGCACAGCACATTCCGGAGCGCTGTGCTCACTTGTCAGCTCTAAGCCACGTGTTCTCTGCTTGAGAAGGAGGTGTGCGATGTGCTTCCCCACCCGGCCAGCACTTTGGAACTCAGCTTCAACTTTTCTTATGGATTTGGCTCTTTCTGATGACAAGGTGACGTTTCCCAGAGCAGGCTCCTGGCAGTTGCTGGAAGTAGCCATTCATAAACTCAGGTCCTGGGAGAGAACTGCACCAGGATTAAAAATGAAAGCCTGAATCCTGGGAAGACGGGCCAGGGGACTCTGCCGTGGGCACCGTCAGTCTCAGCAGGGTGCATACGGTCCCAGATGGGCATTCCCAGGTGGTGGGAACAGTAGGAGAAGGGTACCTCCCACTACCTTCTGGCTCAGCACCATGAACCCCAAACTTCCTGATTGCTTTCAGCATAGACAAAATGCGTCAGTCTACCAACAGACACGTGGGAGACTTAGGCAAGAAGCACCGCAACCAGGGCAGAGATGACTTTGGTTACGTGTGTTGTTTTGTCTGAATAATGGAGCGTGGCTGCTTGAGGTGAACACCGAGCTATTGGGTCGTCACTCAGCTGAATGAATCACCCCAAGCAGGGGTAGAAGCAGGATCCTCTGCAAATACGATTTCTTGGCCATCTGAAGCAGCACGAGAACGTCTGCTTAGTTGGGGGCAGTCTGCTGGAGAGAGGGGCCTGTCGGTGAGGCTCCCCTTCTTGCCGTCCAGTCTGTCAGGAGCTTACCTGGGTTCCTATGACTGTCCACACTCTCCAAAGCCCTGAGTGAAACTCCAGAAGCAAAACAAGCAGCCCAACATTCTGCGTCCTGACAGTGTGTTTCAACATAGAGGAACAGAGGCAGTGGGAAGCAGTGGAGAAGTGTCTTCTAAACACATGAATTCTGAAGATTTTGAAACATGATCAGGTTGCCTTGATGAAGTCCCCTATTTTTCTCCAAAATACCTATCAGAATCTGAAGTTACCTGGGAATGTAAGTACTTGTTATGGGTTCAATTGTATCTCCCCAGGAGATATGGAAATCCTAACCCATGGCACCTGTAAATGTGACCTTATTTGGAAAGGGAGTCTTTCCAGATGTATCCGGTACGACTGATGTTCATATAAAAGGGAGACTTGGACACAGACAGTGATGCATGATGGGGAAGACACATGTGCAGGTGGTGGCAGAGACCTGGGTGAGGTCTCTACATGCCAAGGAGCACCAAGGTTCACAGCAACTACTGGACGCTGGGGAGGCTGGATAAGATCCTCCCTTGCAGCATCAGGGAGAAGCAGCATCTGTCCACACCATGGCCTTGACTTTCTGACCCCCAGGGCTCTGAGACAATACATCTCTGTACATTTCTGCCGCTTGAACTGCCCGGTCTGGGTTGCTTTGTTATGGTGGCTGGACCAAACATGACACTACATCTTTAACACCTGCTTCTCCGGACTGGAGGCTCCATCCACCATGCCACCAAGAGCCCAGGGAGGCACCATGAGGGTTTGCAGAATGCACAGAAGACCCCCTTGATCCAGCCTCCTGTGGATTAGAGGGGCCACCCAGTGACTGCTCCTGGGTGGTGACCATGGGATGGCTGGCTGGCTGTGGGGCGTGGGCTGGGCTTTTATTGACTGAGTGCAACCCTCTGCTGAGACTGATCTGACGTCCAGGGTTGGTCTCTGACTTCCAGGAGCTGGATGTCACCGCCCGCTGTGGCCACCCCACTCCTGCCCTTCAGATTGGTGGCTGGGAGCCAGCTTGACTGTCTTCTTCAAGGCCTCGAGCCCTGCCTTCTGCATGTATGTGCAGGTGTGTGCTGGGTTACAGAGTGGGCAGTTATTTCCTGGGCTGGAGTGCACGTTGGCTTGGGCCCCTCCCTTCTGGCTGTGTTGAGTTTTTGTCAAGCTTTGCTTTTTTCCACCTGGAAGCTCCTGGTTATGCCGTCTGGGAGCACCATGCCACTGAATTGGGGGACCCATGCTGAGGTAGTGGGGGGACAGAGGCCCTGGAGGTCCGTGAGGCTGTGGGAGGCTCTCCCACAGGAAAGAGCAGAGGCAGTGCCCAAGGCCTTTTGCCCACATTCCAGCACTGCCCCATTTGCCCACAGTCGAGGGTGAGAGAGGAACGTTTGCAAAGGCCTGAGTTCACTGGTCTAGCTTGCTTCTCCCCGCAGGAAACACACCATCGATTTGAAAACCGCTCCTGCGAAAACACCGCTAAACATTTCCCAAAGACACACTGCTGCTCGCTCCCAGAGTCCCCTGGGATCCATGAATCCTTAAACAGAATGAGGGCTGCCCCTGTCCTGATGGAAGAGCTGCCATGATGGAGGGCTTTTCCCCTGCTCTGCCCAGCCCGTGGGCAGGTGGAGGACACGGTTATTGGCTTCGGGCCCTTCCTTAGCTGCGTCCTCCTGAGAGTCAACCAGATTGTTGTAAAATGGCCAACTGGGAAGGGGCCCGGCTGTGAAATGGGGTTAAACTCTGCATGCAGAATGTGCAGAAGGCTGGGAGCTTTGCCTGGTGAAGCAATTTAAGCCACAGTCTGCTGTCTGCTGAGGGTGGGGCAAGGCTCTGGAGGTCAGCATGGGGGTCTACTCATCTGACCCTGCTCCAGAGGCCTCAGGTGGACAGTCAAGACTGGGTGCCTTCTGAGGGTCATCGCCTATCAGTGTCCAGAGTGATTCTGACCCCTCAGGTGTGGCCATGATGACTTGTCAGACCCTGCAGGCTTTGGGGTCAGGAGCTTCCGTCTGGTGGTGTTCATCCTTGAGTGGAGGGAGTCAGTTTTCACACATGGGGCATGAGGACTGACTAACTAGAGTGTGGTGGGCAGGAGGAGGGCGCTGGCTATGTTAACAGCTCCCTTTGAAGAGCCAAACAAGTCCCGGCCTCCGGCCTGGCCACCAGGGCTTTGGAAGCAGAAGGAAAGCCCCACCCTTGGGCCAAGGTTTTCCTGCTCTTTGAAAGGATCTTGGTTCCAGGTCCCACCCTCAGAAGGTTCCGGAATCAGCCTGGTCTGGAGATACCCTAGGGAGGGGTGGGGAAGAAGGCCAACGAGCAGGGGTGGGTGACATTGTTTGTCCCCTGGAAGTTCTGATCTAGCCCTGAGGGACATCACACTGGCCACCTTCATGCTGCAGAACAAAGACAAGGCTGAATGGAACCTCGTGGCTGCTGAGCTGTGGGGGAGCAGCCAGCTCAGGATTCTAGCCCGTGGAAGAAAGAGCCAGACTCCTGGCAGAGAGAGGCTCAGGCTTGTACCCTGCCCAGGAGATGGGGACACAGCCTGGCTACCTAGGCAAACTCTTCTGCTGCCCCACATCACATGCCACCGTGCATGTGTGCTCAGAGAGCCCAGGGCCCTCCCAGCCCCCATGGGGCTGTCGGTGCTGTCCTTGCTGGACCTGTGGTATCCCTCTTCTCATGTGCACAGCAGATGCTGGACATGCCCTCCAGAAAGTTCATGAAGAGGTTGAAGTGAGTCCTGTGCCTGTGTCACTCCTGAAACAGTGCCCGGTATGCCCCATGATATAGTTCACCTGTGGCCCAGAGAGGCTGAGTCACTTACCCAAGGTCATGGGTGCACAGTGGTTGAACCTGAACTTGAACCCACAACTATCATGGTTCCTAACTGCTTTCATGTCCTTGTGCTTATCCTGAGGGATGGCTCCAGGTCAGCCTCCCACTCTCTGCCCCTCACTCTCTACCCCCCTCAGCCTCCCATAAGCTTCACTTCCTTCTGTGACCCTAATTGGGCATACTTCTTTAGTCCAAATTCATGGCACCTCATGTTGAATATACGTGCAGGGACCGTATTCCAGCAGTTTGCGTGCATGTTGGCACCGTCTGAGCCAGGCTGTTCTCCAGCTGTGGGGTAACAGTCTGGGGGTGTTTTCAGGTGGACATGGCCCTTACCCTCAGACCCAGAAAGCCCTGCCTCCTGCCCCAGCCCTGCAGATGCCCTGGGTGTTCCCTCGGACAAGGTCTGCCAGCTTCTTATGGGGACTTTTTGAGTCTCCCCCAGATTCTCACTTTTCTCACTCTGGCAGTGTGGTTATCCATTTTGACCTGGGCTCCAGGGAGGAGCAGGCAGCCCCTGCTAATAAGGAAGCTTTCACTCCTCTCTTCTCCCACCCCAGAAGGTGCCTGGGGGCTACCAGCCCCAGTTTCCCTGCTTCTGAGTCTGCAGGGGACAGGCCTGGGGCCAGGTGACTCATCTGGGTGATGGGAGCTCTGGGCCAGACCCTATTCCTGTCCAGACTGTGCAGCCATCACCCACCCCACTCTCGGCCCTGGCAGTGACTAAATGACAGATTGACAGCAGTTGGAGGCACAGTGCCCAGGTAGAGCCATCCCCCCTTATCCCAGGGGGCCACATTCCAAGACCCCCAGCACACCACTGATAGCACCGCACCCCATATAGATGACTTTTTCCTATACATTCAGACCTATGGTAAAGTGTAAGTTATAATTGGATGCAGTAATATTTCAGCCACAATAACTAAAACTAGAACACTTAAACCAATATGCCTGCAGTACCACTCTCGAGCTTTGGGGCCGTGATTGAGTAAGGGTGACTTGAACATCAGCGCCGTGATACCGTGACTGTTGATCTGATCACCCGAGATGGCTACAAGGTGAATAAAAAGGCCAGTCGCAGGCAGTGCCAAGAGCAGAACAGAGCAGATAGCAGGGGGTTCATCACACTGCTCAGGGTGGCAAGCACTTGAAAACTTATCAATCATTTATTTATGGAATTTTCCATGTAATATTTTTGGACCTCAGTTGAGCTCAGGAAACTGAAACCATGGAATGTGAAACCGTGGCTAAGGGGACTCCTGTTCACGAGGGCCTCTTGTTCCACCCCACCCTCCCCTCAGAGACTGGTCCTCTTGTGGATTTCTGCTGAGGCCTCTGGGAGGGCCCCTAGTGTGTGTGGGGAAGAAACAGCCCCCTGCCCGTTATGCTCTCCCACCTCTGGGATGTGTTGGGGGAAAGACAGGGCTCAAGTTCCACATGTTTCTCCCGGCCTCAGGTGGCTGCCACCCAGCCCCATTCTCACTTGGCCAGGCCCCTGGCACCAGCACATTCACATGCACACACGTGCCCTGTGCACACACTGTCCACACACATGTATGCAGAAACACACATGGCTTCATGAACAAACACATGTGTGTTGTACGTCCCCACACCATGCACACAGATGCACTTGGTGTGGCCCTCCCTCCCACTGTCCCCTCGCAGACTCCTCTGCTGGTCCTCCTGTCACTGTCACCAGCTCCCTCCCTCCTGGCCCTGGGTCCCTGAGCCTCCCTGGGCTCCCAGCAGCTCCCAGCACCTGCTTCTTTTCTCCCAGCTTGCTCCTTCTCCTCCCCCCTCCTCTTTCTCTAATTTTTATTTATTTTGAGAAGTTCAGAAAGTCAGAAAAGTACAGTAAAGAGAAGAGCAACTCCTATACTTCCACTACTCAGAATTAATAGCCACTTGTGTGTGTGTGTGTGTGTGTGTGTGTGTGAGCGTGCGTGTGGTATGTGTGTGCATGTATGTATGGTATGTGTGTCATGTGGTGTATGTTGTATTCATGATGTGTGTGTTGTATATGTGTGTGTACATGTGTGTGGGTGTGTGTGTTGTATATGTGCGTGTACATGTGTGTGTTGTGTGTGTGGTATGAATGTGTGTATGTGGTGTGAGTGTGGTGTATGGTGTGTGAGGTATGGCTGTATGTATATAGTGTGAGTGTGTATGGTATATATGTGTGGTGTGAATGCATGTATGTGGTGTGAGTGGTGTGTGGTGTGAATGTGTGTGTATGATGTGTGTATGGTCAGAGTGTGTGTGGTGTATATGTGTGAATGTGCATGGCGTATGTGTGGGGTGTGTGGTATATATATGTAGGGGGAGTATGGTGTGTGTGTGTGATATGGATGTGTGTATGTGGTGTGTGGTCTTAGTGCGTGTGGTGTGTGTTTGGTGTGAATGTGGGTGTGGTGTATGGTGTATGTATGTGGTGTGAGTGTGTATGGCATATATGTGTGATGTGAATGTGTGTGCAGTGCGTCAGCATATCAGGGAACAGGAGGGGACTAGGCTGGAGCTCTTGTTACAATACTGACTTCCCTGTGAGTGACATCTGACACATTCCAGACACCCTCAGACACTCCCTCAGCTGGCTGTAGGAAGCCAGTTTTTAGAAAAGTAACTTGGGGGTGAACTTGGACTGCTTTTAATCAGTTCTGAAGTCTTTGATAACACAAGTGAAGAAGGCAACATTGGAAGACTTTCTTCCTCTTGCTAGGATAAATCTTGGCAATAATGCAGACCTCAGAAAGGAACTGGATCTTCCGGGACCCTAGACTGGCCATGTCACCTTGGGGTCCTTGCTGCAGAGAGAGGAGAGGAGGGTGGCAGAGGGGTACCTCAGGCAGAAGATCATGGAATGGGCTCAGTGATCCCCTCTCACAATCCCAGCATGTTCCTGTGATTCAGTGGGCGGGTGGGGAGGAGGCCTGGCCACTTATTCTGGCGGGCTCACTCTGCATCAGTCCTGGCTGGTGTGGCCCTCTGTCAACCCTCTCCCGTAGTACCGGCCTCACTTTCCCTCCCCAGGCCAAGCCATGTCTGGAGCTGCTCTCAGAGCTTGTAGGCAGCATGAGCACGTGGCTGGCCAAGAATAGTGCCTCATGTTTAGAAGCAGCCTCTTGGACTCCCAGCTCACCCTTCCAGACCCTTTAGGGCCAGTCTGGTCACTTGTCTTAAGTCCCTTTCTGGGTTCTTCTGGGAGAAGAGCCTTCTGTCCTGCCCACCCCTTCAACTGGAAGCTTAAATGCTAGGATCATCCTCCAAGCTCTCAGACAGACTCAGAGGACCTCGTCTTCCAGCCTAGAAGCCACAGAATTCTTTTGACTTTGCACCCTATCCATAAAACATGTTTGCACACCTAGCAATTTATGTGTGTATATGCTATATGTACTATATGTTGTTTATAGATTATATATTTAACATTGTACATGTTACACATATATTTAGAAGGATGTGTTTGTTGTGTTCTCATTACTGAGGTCTCAAGGCACAATATACATTTAGAGTGAAGTTTATTGTAGCAGCAGATGTTAATCCACCACATAAAAGTGTTGAGCTTTAGAATCTTGAAATTGACTTCCCAGGCTGGTTTTCAGGCCAGCCTGTGAGTCTGGGTGGTGATGGGAACAGTGGCCACTCCGGGGGGGGGGGGGGGGGGGCCCCTGCCCCCGCCACTCCTAGGGAGTGCAAAGGTGTTAGGACAGCCCCCACTGGGTCTCCTCTGGCCCTTGTCCTGGTGCCTGGAAGCCAGGACATGAGGAGGAGGAGGCTGGGTTGGTCCTGCGGGCCAGGGCCAGGCCGTGGCTGTAGCCGGGAGGTCCAGGCTGCCTTCCTGCCCTCTGTTCTTAGGCTGCTCTCATTTGGGAGCTGTTTCACATGCCTATGACCTTAAGGGACTGGCCCTATGCTGCAGAATGTTTCCAGCAGCTAATAGTGACTCTGAAATTTGGGGAATGTCTCCATGGCCAGAGAGGGTCCGCTGAGGTAGCCAAGGCCACAGCTCAACACCAGCGAGCAATCTTCTATGGGCACAGGACAGGGCGTGGGCAGCAGCTGCACATTCCTGCAGCATGAGCAGGAATTCCCAGCCAGTGGACACAGGTCTTGCAGCCTGGACGCCAGGGCTGGGACTGTCCCCTTGGCCAGCACCGACTGCTGCACCGTTGCCTAAGATGCTCCACCTACCATGGGATCCTCACCCCCGGCTTCCCTGCTCCAGATCCCAGGATGGGCCCTGTCTTCTCTGACCACTTGACCTTTTAATTAATTAATTAATTTTGCCTTTGGTGTGTTTGCTTGTATTGTGGTAAAATACATATAACATAAAATTTATCTTCCTGCAACCCTTTTAGAATTTGTCTAGCAGGCTTTCCCTTCTACCCCGGAAGGCTCCCAATAAAAACAATTTATCTTCTTAACCATTTTTAAGTGCATAGTTCAGTAGCGTTAAGTACATTCACATTGTTGTGCAACTATCACCACCATTCATCTCTAGAACTTTCTCATCTTCCCAAACGAAAACTCTGTTCCCATGAAACACTCCCATCCCCTCCCCCAGCCTCTGGCATCCACCGTTCTACTTTCTGTCCCTATGGATTTGACCACATGAGGTCTAGGGACTTTAAATAAGTGGAACCACACAATATTTTTCCTTTAGTGACTGGCTTCTTTCACTTAGTATAATGTCTGCAAGATTCATCCATGTTGTCATAGCTGTCAGAATTTCCTTTCTTTTTAAGACTGAATAATATTGCATTGTATGGATGGACCACATTTTGTTTACCCATTCATCTGTCGCTGGATACTTTGATTGCTTCTACCTTTTTGCTATTGTGAATATGCTGCTATGAACATGGGTGTGCAAATATCTCTTTCAATTCTTTTGAGTATAGACCCAGAGTAGAATTTTTGGGTCCTATGGTGAGTCCATGTTTAGCTTTGGGAGAACCATCATACTGTTTTCTACAGTAGCAACACCATTTTATACTTCCTCCAACAGTACACAAAGATTCCAATTTCTCCATATCATTTTCAACACTTGTTACTTTCTATTGTTTTCAATAGCTGCCATTCTAACAGGTATGAGGTAAGGTGCTATCTCATTGTGGTTTTGATTTGCATTTCCCTAATGATTCATAACGTTGAACATCTTTTCATGGGCTTATTGACCATCTGTATCTCTTCTTTGGAAAAATGTCTATTTAAGTCCTTTGCCCATTTTTGAAGCACGTTGTTTGGTTTTGTTGTTGAGTTTTAGGAGTTCTCTATGTATTCTGGATATTAATCCCTTATGAGTTGGAGTCTCACTCTGTCGCCCAGACTGGAGTGCAGTGGCCGCTCCCGGCCACCGCAGCCTCGACCCACTAGGCTCCAGCGATCCTTCCACCTCAGCCTTCCAAGTAGCTGGAACTACAGGCACGCGCTACCACGCCCAGCTAATTTTTTATTTATCGTAGAGATGAGGTCTCACCAACTTGCCCTGGCAGGTCCCGTGGGCTCAGCAATCCACTAACTTCAGACTCCCAAAGTTAGGGATTACAGGCTGAGCCACCGAGTCCGGCTGGGTTGTCTTTTTATTTGGTTGGTTGTGCCTTTTGGTGTACAGAAGTTTTAAATTTTGATGTAGTCCAATTTATCTAATTTTCGTTTGCTGCTTGTGTCTTTGTGTCATATGAAGAAATCATTGCCAAATCCAATGTCATAAAACTTGTTCCCTATGTCTAAGAGTTTTATAGTTTTAGGTCTTTTTTTTTTTTTGAGTTGGAGTCTCACTCAGTTGCCCAGACTGGAGTGCAGTGGCTGTTCCCGGCCACCGCAACCTCGACCTACTGGGCTCTGGCGATCCTTCCACCTCAGCCTTCCAAGTAGCTGGAACTACAGGCGTGCGCTACCATGCCTGGCTAATTTTTTATTTATTGTGGAGATGAGGTCTCACCAAGTTGCCCAGGCGAACCCACAGGCTCAGGCAATCCACTCACCTCAGCCTCCCAAAGGCGCGGGATTACAGGCTGAGCCACTGAGCCCAGCATGTAGTTTTAGGTCTTATATTTAGATTTTTTATCTATCTTGAGTTAGCTTTTGTATATGGTATAAGGTAAGGGTCCAACTTTACTCTGACATGTGGATTTCCAATTTTCCCAGCACTATTTGTTGAAAAGACTGTCCCCATTGAATGGTCTTGGCACTCTTATCAAAAATCATCCGACTATATGTTTGAGGGTTTATTTCTGGGCTCTCGATTGTAATCCATTGGTCCATATGTCTGTCTTTATGCCTGTACCACACTCTTTTTACTACTGTAGCTTTGTAGTAAGTTTTGAAATAAGGAAGTACAAGTCCTCCAACTTTGTCCTTCTTTCAAGATTGTCTTGGCTATTCAGAGTCCCTTGAAATACCACATGAATTTAAGGGTGGATTTTTCTGTTGCTTCCAAAAATGCCATTGGATTTTGGTTGGAATTGCATTGAATCTGTGGATGGCTTTGGGTAGTATTCACATCTTAACAATATTAAGTCTTCTAATTCATGAACATGGAATGCTTCTTCTTTATTTCAGCAGCATTTTGTAGTTTTCAGTGTAGAAATCTTACTCCTCCTTGTTTCATTTCTAAGTATTTTATTCATTTTGATGCTATTGCAAATGGAATTGTTTTCCAATTTCCTTTTTGGGTTGCTCATTGTTAGTGTATAGAAATGAAACTGCCCAAACTTTACCTGTATGATGTCTACTTGTATACCTAATCCTGAATTGTACCCCACATTCTTAAAATAATTATATATAAAAAATAAAAATAAAAAATAAACCAAAAAAAGAAATGAAACTGATTTTTGCATATTGATTTTGTATTCTGCAACTTTGCTGAACTCGCTTATTCAAAGAGGTTTTCTGTGTGAAATCTTCTGTATACAAGCAGAGATGATTTTACTTTTTCCCTTCTAGTTTGGATGCCTTTGTGTGTGAACACCTGTGACGATGTGGTGTGTGACATGTGAGTGGTATGTGCGTGAGTGAGCATACACATGTATATCTGCTTGTGGGTGTGAGATAGGTGAAGTCAGCTGCCTGGCAGGGGCCTTCTCTCAAGAGTAAGGAGAGGTCCTGGCTACTAACCTGAGCGGCACTGCTCCCAGCAGGCCTTACTTCTCTGTACAGAGGTTTGAACCAGAGTTTGACTACTCAAATTCACAGAAATGGTGTTTTCCTAGGTATTCCTGTATTTCCTTGGCCATATTCCCATCAAAGAAATTGGTGGCAGTTTTGAACTCTTGCAAAATTTCACTGCTACTGAAAGATCTCTCTGTTTATGGTTTCGACACATCCTACAGTCTTGGACCAACTCTCAGGGGAGGTGCTGGCCTGCCACTGGGATCTGGGCCAGAATGGCCAGACAGACCTCTCCTTTGAGTATAGCATCTGCCAGTCTCCCACTCACCTAGACACGTTCATTCATTCAGGTGAGGTGGCATCACAGAGAGCCCAGAGAGGAAGCCCTGATTTGAGCCAAGGAGTTTCATCTTTCCCAAGTTGCCCACAGGAGCAAATGTGCATTCTTGACCTTCTCTGTCATTCGTCCTTTGGAGGAAGAGCCTGAGAGCTGACGCTCTACAATGACAGCTGAGGGCAGGCGTTTGTTCGCAGGGTGGAGGCCAGCGGGAAGTTTGGGCATGTGAACTCTGTCCCCGTCCCCACAGGCTGCTGCACTTGCCCAGGCATAGAGAGAGGCTGTAGCCGCAGAGTGGTTGCAAGAATCTAATGCCAGCTGCTCAGTGCCCACAGGCTCCATTCATGTGAAGTTATTGGGAGCCTGTCAGCCACCTTGAATCCGAGAGGTGATAAGGCTTGTCCAAGAGCCAGGTCCACAGTAGCACGAGTAGGTGGGGGGTGGGGGGAGCCGCTGAGCCCTCCCGTTCAATACTCTTCTGCTTTGTGCCGGAAGCCCGGTGGGCCGAAATACGTGTCTCTTGTCCCTCCTGTCCTCTCTCTCTGGACCCCCGTCAGGGCCTGTGCCCTTCTCCCACCCTACTTTTTAAGAGGGTCTGGACCCCCGTCAGGGCCTGTGCCCTTCTCCCACCCTACTTTTTAAGAGGGTCAAGCTGTGAGAAATGCTCCATATCTGCACATCCTCACCATGGACACCTGTTGGGTCAGTCAGGGCTTAGTGTCGACAGCTGGGTGTACTGCCCACGCCAGACATCCCATGACTAGCCAGTGGCTGTGCCCTCTTCTGCGTCACCCTCACCCTGGAGCTCAGTAAAACACTGACAGTGGCCATAGGTGGGTGAGTCATGGTGATAAACACGTGTGTCTTCCACAAGCATCAAGGATGAGAAAATATCAAGTTATCGTCACAATTCTGCACTGTGTGTGAGAGACATAGCCAGAGACAGAGAGACAAACTCAGAGCAGGGGACAGAGACAGACTCAGAGTAGGGGAAGGAAAGAAGGCTGGGAGAAGGAGAACGCTGAACGAGTTGCAGTGTGCTTCCTGAGTGAGGAGGCACAGACTGGACCATGGGGCTTGCGGTGGCCACCTCCACAGCCTTCCCTGGAAGCTCCGGGTGGGTCCTGAGGGTGCACGTGCTGCCCCTCCCTCTGACCCAGGACTACCCTTGGGGTCCTGTGGCCCCAGCTTGGAGCCTGTCCTCAAAGCAGGACCCACAGAAATGCCTACCGGGTCTCCATCCACAAGAAGGGCAACCGAGGCCTCAGGCCCCTTACAAAGTAGGAAGGATTTTTCTGGAATTTCTCCTCAGGGCCCCAGAGCATAGCTGTGCTCCCAGCAATGAGCATCGGGTTTGCTGGAGTCAAGGCAGGCACCGTAGTGTGCTGGGGAGTGTTACTCATGGCTCTCCAGGGTGCACAGCGTCCCATCTCTTGTCACCCCATCCCCGTGGTATCAACTCACCCACAAAGTGGGTTTCCAACTTCCAGTGAAAGTCTCTGGGTGCAGAGCTGGTGTGAGCCTCCACCCATGGGCGCTGGCTCCCGCGTGCTGTGGGAGATGAGCACGCAAGACCAGGAGGGCGCAGGGACCATCTTACCTGGAGGAGTTTTCCGGCATGTGGCTGTCACCTGGCCCTGCTGAGCTGCTGCACAGGTGGTCACACTCACAAGATGTGCTTGCTCCGGGATCACCCTGAATTCCTGTCTTATAGATGGATGGCACCCACGGGTGGCAAGGCCACCCGGCCTCCCAGACAACCCAGCACATAGAGGACTACCTGGGTGGTCCTCCTATACCTGGAGGGGGTGGCATAGCTGCAGCCACACCCTAAGGACAGCCCTGGGCACAGCCGGTCCTTGAAACCAGAAACAAGCAGGTCTGTTCTGTTAGAAGCACCCAAAGGGTGGCAGTTAACCAGAGAACCAGGAGGAGCATTGCAAGCACCCCTGGCATCCATCCTGTGCTGCATAGCAAAAGCTGGGTCAGCATCCAGAAGGAATACGTCCTGCTCCCTGCAGTTCTGACCTGGGATGGCCAGGACAAGTGCCAGGCCAGCGGCTCCCACCCAGAGGAACCTCCATCATGGCAAAGCCTGAGGGGCCCAAGGGTCTCACCAGTGACCCTGCCTTCTCTCTGAGCAGAGACACATTTGACACCCGAGGACCAGGCCATGGGGAGTAGAGTAGGGGTAGAGGCTGGGGAGTGGCCTCTACTGGAGGAGGGTGCTGGGCTCAGATGGGCATGGGCTCCGGTCGCATTCACATGGAGTCTTGGGCACACTGCTCAAGCTCTGGCCTCAGTTCTATGAAAGGGAAAAACAGTGGCTTGGCAGCTCGTGGCAAGATTAGAGATGAAGCCCATGCAGGTGGCTATTGTTAGCACCAAGGTCCACTCACCCAGGGTGGTCTGCACTTCCTTTTGGTTTTAAATAAACTTTGAATTTCAGGACAGTGATAGATTTAGAGTTACTGCAAAGATAGTACAGAGAGTTCTCGCAGGCCCCACACATTTCTTGTTCTTACTGTCTTAAAATTAGTATTATGCATTTGGACCAATAAATGGAGCAATATTAATACACTATTATTATTATTATTACTATTTTGAGTTAGAGTCTCACTCTGTTGCCCAGGCTGGAGTGCAATGGCACACTCATAGTCACCCCAGTGTCAACCTGCGGGGCTGAGGTGATCTTTCTGCCTCAGCCTTCCAAGTAGCCGGAACTACAGGTGCACACTACCACGCCCTGTTAATTTTTGATTTATTGTAGAGATGAGGTCTCACCAAGTTACCTGGGCTGGTCTCAAACCTGTGGGCTCAGACTTGCCTTGGCCTCCCAATGTGCTGGGATTACAGGCTGAGCCACCAAGCCCAGCCAATACACTATTATTAACTGAAATCCACACTTTAGTCAGATGCAGTCCCATCAGGGTCCCACATAATATTCAGACCCCACATCTCCTTGGTACCTCCGGGCTGTGAGTTTCTCAGACTGGTTTTGTTTTCATGATTGTGGCAGTTCTGAGGAGAACCAGTTGGATGTTTTTAGGATGTCCCCATCTGGGATCTGCCTGGTATTTTCTCCTGGGTAGAGGTGGGGTCGGGGGTCAGGGAGGAAGCCCCAGAGGTGCTGTGCCTTCACCATTGCTTGCCATCATGGACATTTTAAAACATTAACAACTTTTCATCTTTGGTGGATGCTAGGAACCAGCTCATTACTCTGAAACTGATAAAGAGACAGAATCGAGTATTTATCCTGGCTAACAGAGAGCTGACAGGGACAAGTTCTTTAGAGAGTGTCAGTTAATAAATGGTGAGGTCAAAATATTGCCATTTTGTAACTTCCAGTGAAATATCAGATGTGCACCATGGTCCTCAATGAGGAGGTGACAAGTTGTCAGGGACCTTCTCAGTGTGGGGCATGCTGACTGGACCTGGACCCCAGTTAGTCCCATGGCAAGGAGAGGGACAGCCAGACACCATGTGTCTTGGGACGGGACATGCTGGGAAGAACATGGCCCCGCTGAGACCGGCTGGAATGAGACGAAGCCTCTGTTCTAACCACTAGTCTACCAGGCACAGAGGACAGGGGACAATGCTGAACTGCACCATGTGCACTGGCCATGCACAGACTGTGGAACAGGGCAGGCAGCTGATGTCCTCACAGATCAACGGAAATAAAAAGAGAAGGAATCGGAGACTATTCATTAAACACAAACGTGTCGCAGCAGCTAAACGCAGCACTCAGACCATGTCTGAACCCTGATTTTAATAAACCCAACACCCACACAAACATACACAAGCCACCAGAAAGCTCTCATGAGGCAGGTGGGAACTTTGATGGTATAAAGGAGCATTCATCTTCTTTTTGGCTGTGATAATGGGATTGTGATTATTTTTTAAAAAGAGCTGTCATTGAAGAGGCCACTGCACTGCAGCGGCTGAAATGAGAGTTTTCCTTCCAAATACACAGTGATGAGTCATGGGGCAGGACTTGGGGAACAGGAAGAGACGCCATTGGTCATCAGTTCCTGTGATGATGGCTGCAGGGATGATGAGTACAGGTGTTCAGTGTGCTCTTTTCCCATTAGTGTGTGTTAGACAATTTCCTGATAAAAAGTTAAAAATCAGCCAAGCATGGAGGCTCATGCCTGTAATCCCAGCACTTTGGGGTGCTGAGGTGAGAGGATTACCTGAGCCCAGAAGTTTGAGACCAACCTGAGCAACATGGCAAGACCTTATCTCTACAATAAAAATAAAAAACTAGCCGTGCATGGTGGCACGTGTCTGTACTCAGGAGGCTGGGGTGGAAGGATTGCCTGAGCCCAGCAAGTCAAGGCTTAGGTAGCCCTGGGCGTGCCACTGCACTCCAACCTGGGTGGCAGAGCAAGACTCCAACTCAAAAAAAAAAAAGTTAAAAATCATTCAATCAATACGTGGCTGATTCATCCCATTGGTCTGAGAAGGGGGTCTTTTTCCTTTGGGTAACAAAGGGCTCCTTAACCCCCGAAAGTATCCTTGTATCAGTTGTTAAACTCCGGGAAGCCTTCAAAACAAGCAATGCTGAAGGCTAGACTGCTTTAAAAACAAGTGTAGAAACAAGTAAAAAGGGAAGCAAGCACTGAGGCTTGAGAACCTGTTTCTGCGGAACTGTGGTTGTGATATCGGTGAGAATGACCTTGTGTATGTCTTGTTTTCCTCTCAAGAAGTTTAAAGGATTTAGAAGAATCAATCATCCTACTTCAGTGATTTTGGGTTTAATGGCTTGGGAGATTTAATTACACCGATAATCAAGTCCTAAGTGGCTAAGAAAACAGCCTTCCCAAGTTCCCCTTATTTTTACATTAAGCTTAATAAATAAACCATCAAAAAGACACCAGGATGCTGCTTAACATTCCCAGGACCTGTCCTGTCATCACTGTTCATCTTTCTGTTTGTCTGGGATCCCTGGCTGGGTTGTGCATGGAGCGAGGGAAGGTGCTGATGAAAGGGGCATGGTGGGGGGACAGGACAGTGGGGCAGAGGCAGACAGAGGCCAGGACTTGGGGAACCCTCGGTGTCCTTGTAGATAAAATGGGGGGTGGTTGGACTTATCCTGGGTCCTTGCCACACCCTAGGAAGCCATGGGCATCTTCGTGACTCTGCAGGATGCCAACGAGCCTGGCCTCGGCCCTCCCAACTCTACCCTTGAGGGACGACACCCACAGATGAGTCCTCTGGGGGGCCCATCGGAGGGAGGGTTGGGCTGTGCCATTGGAGCCCATGGACAGACAGACTGCTGGCACAGGACCTGTGGGGGCTCGAGGCAGGGTACTCCATCCCAGCCAGGGGGGCTGTGCTCACTGCCCTGCTCCCCTGCTTCTTTTGTTGATTTGCTTAAGCCTTTCTTGCTTGGGTTACAGAAATGAAATTAAGAAAGGGATGCGCTATGACCTCCTGGCCATGTCCTAGGTAAACGCTCTGGAGCCTGGTCACTCAGACGGCTGCATTCAGGCATTGAGACTGGGCATGCCCAGGAGGGTCAGGTCATCCAGTCTTCAGCAGCCTGGGAGCAGACAGCACCCACCACTGCCCTCACCTGAAGGCCTTTGAGGTATCAGTCACCTTTGTTTTGGTTTTTTTTTTAATTTATTTTTTGTTGTTGTTGTTATTATTATTATTTTTTGAGATGGAGTCTCACTCTGTCGCCCAGACTGGAGTGCAGTGGCCGCTCCCGGCCACCACAGCCTCGACCTGCTGGGCTCCGGCGATCCTTCCGCCTCAGCCTTCCAAGTAGCGAGAACTACAGGCGCGCACTACCACGCCCAGCTAATTTTTGATTTATTGTGGAAATGAGGTCTTGCCAAGTTGCCCAGGTGGGTCTTGAACCCGCGGGCTCGGGCAATTCACTCACCTCAGCCTCCCAAAGGCGTGAGATTACAGGCTGAGCCACCGAGCCTGGCTTTTGTTTTGTTTTGTTTTTAAAAGAACTTTATTGAGGTAGAATTTATATTCCATACAATTCTCCTGTTTTAGGTGTGTGATTCAGAGATGGTTAGCAAACTTACTGCATCACGCAGCCATCACCACTCTCCACCTTTGGAACATTGCATCATTCCAGAAAGATCCCTCAAGTCATTTACAGTTCATCCCATTCCTGTCCCAGCCACTGATGTATTTTCCATCTTTGTAGACTTGCTTGTTCTGAACATGTCATAGAAATGGGCTCACACAGGATGTAGCCTCTGGTGTCTGGCTCTGTCACTGAGCATCATGTTTCGAAGCTCGTCCGTGTTGTAGCATGTGTCAGTGTGTCATTCCTTTAAATGACTGAATAATATTCCGTCATGTGAATGGACAACTGTGGTCACTGGCCTAGCAGCTGTTGGACACCAGGTGTTCCTGCTTTCTGGCCACTGGGAATCAAGTTGGTGAACACTTTGCAGCCATTTGTGTGCAAGTCTGCAGGTGATGTGTTTGTCTCTTGGGCAGACACCCAGAAGTTGATGACTTCTATCAAAATTATATATTTTTAATAGATTATGAATGCCCAGGGCACAAGTTTCAAAAGGAGAAGAAGCAACAAAGAAGAGTGAGAAGTAAGTGTCCTACTCAGCATCTCCCAAAAGGTATCATTGTCACCAGGTTCTGTGTTTCCTGCCGAGAGGTAGTCTTTCCATGTCTGTCAGCACAGATGCTGCATCTTATATAAAAGGGATGTATGTGTCTTGGATTGTGGTAGGACTCGGTGCAGGTAGATTTCTTGGAGGTGAACCAGGACTCCCGGGGGGGGGGCGATCAGGGAGGGAGAGGTGGGGAAGGAAGGGTCTCGGTAGGTAAGTAACTGAGCGGTTCCCACTGAAAGCAGCTAGGCTCAGCTCTAAAGTTTGGCCCTCCAAAGAACAGGAGGTTGGGTCACTTGTCTGAAGACTCAGACACTTACTGGCTGAGGGCCAGCCCCGGGGAGTGCTAACTCCACTTCCTGCTGTTTAGGTAAGAGGAAAAGTGTGTGTATCAATATATTTGAACAAATCACAGCTTAGTCTAGTCACGGTTCTGAACTTCTCTGTATTTACTTAACCATATATCTTGGGAACGTACTTTACTCTTTTAAATGAAATATAAGCTGGGCATGGTGGCTCATGCTTATAATTCTAGCATTTTGGGAGGGTGAGGTGGGAGGATTGCTTGTGGTCAAGAGTTCAAGACCAGCCTGGGCCACAGGGTGAGACTCCCTCTCTACAAAAAATAGAGTAAAAAACAAAAATAAATGAAGCATAATATTCCCTCATACAGATATGCTATAGCTTATTCACTAGTCTCCCCTATCAATGGACCTTTAGATTACTTTTTTTTTCTGTTAGAAATACAATAACTGACTTTGAAATTCATCAACAATTTCAAAGATAAGATGGGCAGGTGCAGCGGTCCCCAATCTTTTTGGCCTCAGGGACTGGTTTCATGGAAGACAGTTTTTCCATGGGCTGGGGTCAAAGGATGGTTTCAGGATGACTCAAACGCATTACATTTGTGCAGACCAGCGGCAGCATTACATTATTGCAAGGAATGTGCAACATAGATCCCTCACATGGGCAGTTCACAATAGGGTTCATGAGCCTATGAGAATCGAATGTCATGCTGATTTGACAGGAGGCAGAGCTCAGCAGTAATGTGAGCGATGTGGAGTGAGTGGTTGTAAATACAGATGAAGCTTCGCTTGCTTGCCCGCCATTCACATCCTGCTGTGTGGTCCTGTTCCTAACAGGCCACAGACGGGTACTGGTCCATGGCCTATAGGCTGGGGATCCCTGGGTGGGTGGACATGTACTTAGTAGCCTAGTGATATGTGAATGGGACATCTGGGTCTTCACCGCACAGCTGGTTACATGTTGCCACATGTTCAAAAAATTCAAAAAGTAAAATTCTAGGCGGGCTCGGTGACTCAGCCTGTAATCCCGCGCCTTGGGAGGCTGAGGTGAGTGGATTGCCTGAGCCCGCAGGTTCGAGACCTGACTGGGCAGGCGAGACCTCATCTCTACAATAAATCAAAAAATTAGCCTGATGTGGTAGTGCACGCCTATAGTTCCAGATACGTGGAAGGCTAAGCCGAAAGGATTGCCGGAGCCCAGCAGGTCAAGGCTGCGGTGGCCAGGAGCGGCCACTGTACTCCAGTCTGGGTGACAGAGTGAGACTCCGACTCAAAAAAAAAAAGTAAAATTCTGTGTCGAGTGCTGGTTTCTGAGTGTAAAAGCTCCAAGACTTTGGAGTGTGGGTCCATCAGCCCAGCTTCCTTCCAGACAGGTAAGGCTAGGTCTGTGGCAGCAGTGCCCGTGGATGAGCGCAGAGCCTGAGCGCAGAGTGCTGTTCTGACATCTGAGCCTGGAACATGATGAGACAGTTTCTTAATTTAGGGCCTGTCACCATGTCAATAAGAAGAAGAATGCTCTAAGACCACGCGCCACCTGCAAGGTATGGTGCATCTGTGTACAGGAGCTCACTCCTGCTCATGGTGAGCCAGCTGGAATGCCCCTGGGGCCCACATTGGGTGGGGATGTGCAGCAGGGAGGCTGGTGAGATGGGTGAGTGGACTGTTCTGCCCTGCCTGCTCCCTTCCCTCGTGTCTACTGGGTGACTCACAGGCAGGCAGCATGGGCGGCCTCCACACTGGCCTGGGGCCACTGACTCTGCCAGGTGGGGTAGGTTTTCAGGGTAAATAGGCTGAGGCAGTGACGAAGAAGGAGAGGCAAGGTGGGGCTGGGGGTGGGGTGTGCCCAGGGTGGGGCTTGTGTCACCTGTGGGGATGTCGTGACAGTGTGGTGTTGGCATTAGCAGCAGAGGGGCAGGTGGGAGGGACTTTCCTGGCTGAAACAGCAGGAGCCAGGGCTGGCCTGGGTGCAGCATGGCCTGGGGCGGGCCGAGTACCTGAGGACCCAGGCCAGTCTCAGCTAATTCCAAGAAACGCCCTGTCCAGGTTGTGCAGCACCTTCAGGAAATGACTGCCCGGAGGTGAGACTGGCTCCCTAAGAAGGGGAGGCAGGGGCGGCCACCCAAGATGGGGATGAGGGACAGGGCAGGTACACCTGTGGATGGTGGAAGAGGTGGAACCAGCCACCGGGAAACCGCAGGCAGGCAGCCGAGCAAGGTGGGTTTCCCATCACGGGCAACACCCTGTGCTGCCAGCTGCCGTGGGGCTGAGCTACAACAAACCATACCAGCTCCCAACCAGGCGCCGGATTTGTGCCGGGGCTAAGTGAGATCCATGGTCTGAGCTTTTCTCCCAGGTCCTGAATTCCCTCCCAGTCCCTGTGTCTGGGAGGGCCGGCCAGGTATACATGAATGGTTGGGTAGAGGCAAGAGGCAGGGAGGCAGCAGGCTTGGAGATCTGCAATGTCAGGTGCTAAGGGCTAGAAGCTCATGTCCCCCCAAAACTCATGGGCTGAAATCCTTATTCCTGAGGTGATGGTATTGGAGGGAGCCTTGGAAGGTGATTCTATCATGAGAGCAGACTCCTCATGGGAAGGATTAATGCCCTTGTGAAAGAGACCTAAGAGATGCCTCACCCCTTCCATGGTGAGGACACAGTGAGATGACATCTGTCTGCAACCCAGAAATGGGATAGGATCAAAGAGACAATTGAAAAGAGAATTAGTGAAGCAGAAGCTAGAACGAAGAAATTTGTCAAGAACGCAAAATGGAGAGACAGACAAAGATTTAGGCATATGTTTGTGTGCATACATGCACACACATGCATGCACACACACACACACGCACATATACAGGCATCTAAAAGATGTAGAAGGGTCGAGTGAGAAGCTCCCACAACTGTCTAAGAGGAGTCCCAAAGAAGAACCTGGGGAGGGAGGCAGGGAAGCAAGATTTGAAGGGATAATAGCAAAGAAGCTTCCAGAATTTAAGTGCATGGAGTTTGATTGATGATGCACCCCCAACCAGAGGGTAATGCATGCACACTGTGTTTGTCAACATTCTTAGATGCAGATGAAAGAATCCATGCTAGCTGGTTTAGGCATTAAGGGATTAACCAAGGGTGTAGATAAATCGCAGATTTACTAGGAAGGTTCAACAGACAGAATCAGAATCAGCTGATCCCAGACTCACCCCCACATAACTCAGCTGCCAGGTGTTTGAGTCTGGGCTTTAGATACATCGAGTTGAGAGACTATCAAGAATAAAGAGAAAATATTGAAAGCCACCAGACAGATGGGCAAATTATTTTTCCTCTTTCTCTTAAGACTAGCTTACACTAGTATTGGATGTTTGGGTAACCTGTATGCTGGCCACCCACCAAGGTCTGATCCCACCCCATCAGGAGCCTCAGGGGTCCAGAGAGGCCAGGGTTGCTCCTGGTTTTGGGACTCTGGCATGTTGACCAGATGCACATTTGGAGTATTGTCTAGATTGGAGGGGTCTTGGAACAGGAAGCTCTGGCCAGATGCTCTCCTCCCTACCCCCCGCCCCACCCTGTCTGCTGCCCACTCCTGAGCCACTCACAGTCCTATGGTGGAGACTTCCTTCAGGCCATATGCCTGCTCTTGCAGAGTGGATTCCATGACCCAAGGCTTGCAGGTGAGAAGCTGAACTTGGGGGAGACAGATACGAGGTCACAGAGCAACTGGGGTGAGGGGAGGAGCCAGACTGGAAGAAAGACCCTGGCTTCCAGAGCCTTCCAACGCAGAGGTTTTTTTTAAAAAAAATAAACTATCCTCTCCGAGTGGTTCAGATGTTTCTATGTCTACTTAAGGGATAAGGACACAGAGCCCCAAGGACTCATTGCATGTGGTAAGTCAGGGGGCCTGCGGTCCCCAGGAGCCAGTACCACAGGCCAGGCCCATTCCAGTGTCCAGTTGAAGTTCATGGGAACCTCTCTGCTTTACCCAACATGTCCTCTTGTGAAGATGGTGATCACTGTGGCTGGTGGCCAAGGACTTCCCTATGCCCCCAAGGAGGTCCCTAGGAGGAAGGAATTGGCCCTTCAGCTGGGTGCACTCTATTTCTGTGTCCCCAATTCCTGGTGTGGGTTTGAGGACGAGGACTACCTCTGCCTGCACCACTCTCTGGGCTGCAGTCTTCCTGCACAGCCCTCAGCCGGGCTCACTTAGTCCTAGGGTTCCCTGGTCCAACTTGGTGCCAGGCACTGCACCTGGTGCTGGGTGCTCAGCCACAGATAAGCAGGACGGTGGCCTGGGAGTCATGGTCCACCCTCATCAGGTTGGAGCCTTTGTCCTCCTTCCTGCCCACCTTGTCCCTCAGCTGTACCTTCACTTGCTCACCTGTGTCCTCGCTATTCTGGACAGTCCTGTCTCCTGCACACCCAGGCTAAATCCTGGGGGGCATGCACTGTGAATCTCTCTCAGCACCTCAGTTTCTTGGCTCGGTCTGCAGGGGATGGGACCTCCCTGTTTCCTCTGGGAGATGGGCCTCCTTACCTCCACGGGGAGATGGACCTCCCTGCTTCCTCTGGGAGACGGGCCTCCCTGCTTCCTCAGGGGAACAGGCCTCCCAGTTTCCTCAGGGGAACGGCCATCCCTGCTTCCTGGGATGGGGGGGGCAGACCTCCCTACTTCCTCAGGGATACGGGCCTCCCTGCTTCCTTGGGGGTATGGAACCTCCCCTGCCTCTTCACTAACTCGTCCTGGGTCAGCACGATTTCAGAAGGGGACTCGGATGGGCTGCATCGAGCCCAGCCCCCACCATCTGTGCTGTTCAAGCTGTCGCCAGCCCCGGGGTCCAACTTTCCTGCCATGTACATAGGGACACCTCCAAGAGACTCCTGGTGGGCAGAAGGTGGTGGCTATGGAGCCCCGGTTTTGCCCTTTTTAATGGATCCCTGAAGAACCCAGTGTCCTGCTCCTGAGAAATGGGGCTGGGGATGCCCACCTTGCAGGGACAGGTGGGGGATGGAATCTCCCAGCCTGGAGCAACTTCAGAACCACCTGACAGGCGCCTGCCCACTCCTGGCCATGGACACCACCTATTCCCCTTCCTTTATTCTCAGTCTTTAAATGACCCCTCCTCTGTGAAACTCCCTGGAGCCCAGGAGAGGCAAGTTCTGGAGGCTCCTCCCTGTCTCTGACAACACCTGGTACGCTCATGGACCTCGCCCGTTAGCATAGACACAGAGCCGTGACCCAGTAGCTCAGGGGACCTTCTGTGCCTGCCACTTGTCGAAGTCTGATCCCAACACGTGGCCATCCCTGCCTTTCACGATGGGTGGCTTAAGCCCCTGCATCTTGCTTTGCAAGATGAAGACTCTGGAATTGCCAGCTGCAGAAGATTCTCACAGTATCTAGGACCAGCTGCCTGGACCTGATTTAAGGAGACCATCATGGCCTCGCCTCTGGCCCTGGTGGGGACCCATGCACAGGTGCTGATGCTCCCCATACACACTGCTCGACATCAGACCAGCCTTCCCTACCCAGGAGCTGGGAGCCGGTGCCAAGCCTGGCTCCTCTGGTCCCAGCCAGTGATCCCGAAGACCTGAGTAGACTCCTGAGCCTCGAGTTCCCTGTCCATATGAAGCAGAGGAGGCCAGGGGGTGGCTTGAGTATATCTGTAGCATTTAGCAACTCCACTAGTCCGGGGGGCTCCTGGGATCCTGTCCCCACAGACGTGTTACAGCCCAGGGCCACATGCTTCCCCTCCCCTGTGCCCAGGGCCGCCACCAAGAGCAGGGCCCCCAGCTGCAACATGCCTCTGGAGGGACTGGGGGGGCCTCATCCTGGAGGGCCCACTACTTACCAGTCTGCCCCACCTTTCATCAGTCTCCCTGACAGCTGCATCTTTAGCACAAGATCCCCTGGAAACAGGCACAGGTGAGTCACAAGCATGGCAGGCCTGGCGAGGTGGCCCTGCGGGCACCTAATCTTGTTGCTAGAGGTTTCCAGTTGACACAGGTTGCATTTGCTCTCACTAATCCTTCCAGAAACGAGGGGCCCGGGGACAAGGGGAAGAACACTCCCTGCATTTTGATGCATGTGTAGGAGGGGCCTGTCCACTGAGGTACTATGTGCCCCTACAAGGCCCACACTCATTCTGTGAGAGCCCCCAGTATCCTGTGGCACTCAGGCCAGGAGCTTGTGTCCCTGCCTCTGTGCTGAGGGCCAAATGACGTCTTTCGATGCCAGGAGACGTGGGCATGGGTGGCTGAGGAAGCTTTAGTAGCTTTGGATTGCAGATTCTAGTGAGGTCACAGGACATGGCGGGGAAGCGGGGGGACTCTGGAAAAGACAACACTCCCTAGGGTGCTTTTCACAGCTCTGTGGCCCTTCCTGGAACTCTAGCCCATCCCTGTGTGGGGAACTGGTGGTCAGAAGTGAAGGACGCTATCTTCATCTGTGTGTGGAGGACAGACATTGGGGTTCTTGCATTTGTGCTACTTTGTTCTTGATCTCAGTGGTCACTTTGTTGTCTGTGCCCATGTCCACCAGCCCCCACCCTTTTGATTCGCTGCTTTTATTGTCAGCCGGAAACCAGACAGCGGCCTTGCTGGGGCTGTGTCCCCAGTGGGGACAACAGGGCCCCAAGCCAGGCATTAGAGGTTGTCTCTGAGTGTGAATCATAAGTGGAGACTTGCATGTTGGGGCACACTGGTTCTGATGTCCCTTTTCTGCCTGTTGTAGACCCACAAATGTGTGCAGGGATCCTGAGGAGCCAGAGCAAGGTGTGCATGGGACCAAGGCCACTGCAGCCAGGCCAGGCCAGAAACGCTACCCAGCAAAGCTGGGGCCGGAGTTTGGAGCCTGTCCTCCCTGCTGGGGACCTTGACGCCACCACCGCCTTCCTGCTGCCACTCTGGGCCCAGCCCTGTGAAGGCTTTCTCCTCGGCTGCTAATCAGCTTATCGGTCCCCTTAGGTAATGACGCTTCCTGCCCATTAATCTCAGCAGCCCTGAACCTAGCTCTCTGCATATTTGGCAGGAGGGTCACAGAAGACTTCCTCTTTAGGGAGTAAAAAAGGACGTGGCCTGCAGAGCGGCCAGGAAGTAGAAAGCCCCAGCTTCCTGGTGTGAGAGAACAAACAGGGGATGCAGCTCCCTGACGCAGCTGAGTGTGCTCTGGGACTGGACCATCGGCCGGCCCATCTCGGAAGGCCGCTCTCCCGTGCTGACCCCCAGCCCTCAGAGTATGCCAGTAGGGAGTGGACAGACCCTGTCCAGTGCTCTTCCAGGGTGTGAGGTGGGGAGCCTGGCCCAGGCCAGGGCCCGCCCTCCGCCCAGATGTGCCTGTAGAGCTCGAGGCATTGCCTCATTTCTGTCTGATGCCTCATTTCTGTCTCTGAGGCACACAATGCTGGGCCTTCTGTGAACCCCAGACCCTCACAGAGCTGGTTCTGGACAAGTCTGACTGAGCTGCCCCTGAGCTGGGGGTTGGTCAGTGACTTGCACTGGTGGGCGCCAAAGAGAAACCAGAATTTCTCCCTCACTTGGCCACCAGTGGTGTCTCCTGGGTTGCTGTGCGACCCCAGACCTGGCGCCAGTCACACTCTGACCTTCCTCTGTCCCTCCAGCCTGTGCTCGCCAATGGTTCAGACTGCCTGAGGGCTCCCCTAGCTAGGCCAGGCATGCTGGGGTCGGTGTCCCCAGGAACCCCTGACGGGGACAGATGGCAGGTGAGGATAAGCAGCCCAGTGTCTCCCCCTGAGGAGTGTCTCTGCTGTCTCCTGAGTTCCCCCAGGGGTGACCTGCCCTTCCCCACTCCCCTTCTGAGATGTCCAGAGGTCACCTCCCACGTGACGTTGAATCCCAACTCAGCACTTGCTCCCAGGGAAACCCACCCAGTGAGCCTCCCACCCTGATAGGGTCCAGGCTCTCCTTTGCAGTCCCCTTACCACATCTCTCTTTATGGTCTCTGAGGCCATCACTGTCCAGGACCACTGTCTGTCCTATGATCCCAACTGCAGACTGGAGGGAAGAAGGCCAGAGCTGGAGAGGGAGGTCTGGAGGGTCAGCGGGACAGTTGCTCCCAGCATGGATGCAGCCAGGTGTGAGGGACTTTGGCCAGGGTCCTAGAGAGCTGGCACAGCTTGGGTCTGTGATGCGGGTGTCCCCTGAGTGACCCTCGTTGTTGGTTATGTAAATCACCCCTTCCCTTACATAACCAGGGCAAGGTGCGTGAAAGCCCCCGGCAAGTCACAACAGCCATCCATGGCGGGCGGGGAGCTTGGAGGAACAAACACCGGGAAAGCGGTGAGTCACTCGAGGAAAGCCCTGGCCTCCGGCAGGAAAAGGACTCGGGCGGGACGGCCCTGGGAGAGAAAGTGGCTAAACAGACGATCCACGGGTGAACATATAGACAGCAGAGGCCAGTCAGGCTGTGCTGCCTACAGGTGTTGCCTGAGGGTCTGATGGGACCACAGACTTGCCCTCACCCCTGCTCCTCTGGAAAGTGGCTTGTAGAGGCCTTGGGCCTCCTGTCACCGGCGGGGGGGGAGGTCGTGTGTCTTGTCCCTAAAGGACAGCATGGAGATCCCAACCACCACTAGGAGCCAGAGAGTAGATCGCAAGGCCTGAGAGTACCTGCCATGGGAGGAAGGGTCTGCAAAGTACTACCATGACAAAGTACTACCAATGGGGCCTTAACACAGCAGGGCAGGCTCCGAGCAGGGCAGCACTAACAAAGTCATGTGGAGCAGGCCCCAGAACCCCAGTGGGTCTCTTAGCAGCGTTGAGGATGTTCTCGTCGTTGTGGATACTGAGCTGGTGGGTGCTGATGGGACTCAAAAGCTGAGTGTCAGGGGCCATGGGAGGCCGGCCCTGTGGTTTAATTCAGAACTGCATAGACCCCACGGTTGTCTTCAAATCAGTCTTCAGTGGGAGGAGGGGTTGCAGACAGCACTGGGGTGAGAGAACCCAGGAAGGACCAGGCAATGATACACATGAGCTGGTTAGAGATGAGGTGGCCATGTGGGCTGCAGAAGGTGGCCACATTTGGAGCAGGAAGGGCAGTCCCAGGAGAGGCTGCAGTAGTGGGACTCAGGTGTGGTCGTGCCCCATGGGATGTCATCGAGACCTGTCCTGGCTGCTGGGGAGGATGGTTAGGGTGGGCTGAGCCACACCAGGCCCTTCCCTGGCCAGCAGGCACGTTATTGAGATGGGTGGTAGAGACATGGCCTTCATGGAAAACCTTGAGGCGCGAGGGCCTTGACCTCTTGGCAGAGGGACACCTGAAGGCACTCACCACTGCCAGTACAATGGAAGGAAAACCTGCTTCCTTGACTTTTCTTCAGGGAAAAAAAATCCAAGTTCTGAACAAATGCACAGTGAGGCAGCATCGATTTTGTCTCCAGGAACTCACAGGTAGCCAGTGCTCTTAGGCCAGCAGAGACTGGATACATGCCGGGTCTTGAGCCTAGCCTCACCAGACACCTGCATGACCATGAGTACCTCTTCCACCTGGGCAGCCTCAGTTTCCTCATCTGTTACTTGGGAGGTTGGGTGAGGCCAGCACATGTGATCTGACAGTGGCTGGTTGACTGGTTAGTCCTGATGGTGCCGACTCGCCATGTTTTTAACATTTGTAAAACAAATTGCCAGCTGGGTGCAGTGGCTCATGCCTGTAATCCCAACACTTTGGGAGGCCGAGGTGAGAGGATTACTTGAGCTCAGGAGTTTGAAACCAGCCTGGATAGCATAGTGAGATGTTGTCACTACTAAAAACTTTTAAAAATTAGCTAGACATGGTGGTGTGCACCTACAATCCCAGTTACTTGTGAGGTTGAGGCAGAAGGGTCACCTGAGCCCAGCAGGTCGAGGCTATGGTAGCCATGAGCATGCCACTGCAGTCCAGCCCGGGTGACAAAGTGAGACTCCAATTCAAAAAATACATACATACATACATACATACATAGAATGAATTTCCAACATTTAAAAGAAGGAAATGCCACATACAAGTCTCATCTCATGGGATTCACATTCTATGTGGTGACAGTTGGCAGCCAGAGTTATGGCTCTGTTCATTCACCGATGTCCCCACCCCCGCATATCCTTCCTCACGTGTGACCCTGCCTGCAGGCACTCGAGTGTGCACTCCTTGCCTGCTGTCTCTGAGACCCTGTGGAGCTGCACCCTTCCATGCTGAACGAGGACTTGCGAGTGCAGGCTGGGTGCTGAACCCCCTCCTGTGCCAAGACGGGGACTGATCACCAGTCAAGTTATGTGACCTCTGTGGGCACAGCTGGCATGTGGTCAGAGCCTCGGTGGACACATAGCCCATCCTGGTGCAGGCATAGGAACCTAAGGGGCAGTGCTGGTCTGTGCCAGAATGTCCACCAGAGCGCAAGCGTGGTGGTCCACCAATCAACCCCTCCCTCAGCGTCCAGCTGCTGTGAAGTGTCCACGCATAGCTGAGGCCTGGCAGGAGCCCAGGCAGCTCGAGGGTAAGGATGCCCAACCTCGTCTTCCCAGCTGCCTCTCTTGACCCAGCAGCCTGAAGTGGGCCTGGACATTGGTATCTTTCCACATCCCGGGTGATTCTGACTTCAACCAGGCTTGAAACATGGGGCCCTCTGGGGCCCCCTTTGCTTGGTGACTTGGAGTTCTGGCATCACACCCCCAGAGTAGCACGGGGCCTGGCTCTTCCAGTGTCGGTACCCTCCTGAGCCCCAAGCTTGCCAGTCCCCGAGGGCCAGTCGGGGGCTGCATGTCACTGTCACCAAAGCTACTGCTTTGTGGAAGAGGAGCTGTGAAGTCACCTGTCCCCAGGTAGAGTGGATCTGTGCAAAGGGACTTTCTTCCTCTTGCTGTTGCTTTACTGCCCAGGAGCAATGGTGCTCTCTGGCCCATGGGGACCTTCTGGCTGCTTCTTCCTGTCACCTCCAGTTCCTCCTCTCCAGGTTAAACCAGTCCCTCCCTCCCCGTGGGTAGGAGACACTCTCTGCAGGGAGTTACCTGGACAGGCTTCCCAGAGGCCTTCGAGGGGCCTGGAATGCAAAAGACAAGCTCAAGGGACTCGCTCAGATGAGAATGACCAAAGGCTGCCTGGGAGCACTCCTCCTTCCTGCCTGAACCTTCACTCCATGGCTCCCACTGCTCTGGGGGACCCACCAAACTCATTTAACAGTGGCTGGCTGCTGTCTCATCTGCCCTTCCTTTCAGGGAGCAGCTCCTTCCCCCACATGGGCCACATGTCTTTAGAAAAGAAGGGACACTCACAGTACTTTCCTGGGCCATTATCTACCTCAGAGCATTTCACTGTTGTGGTAACAACATGCAAGAGATGGGCCTCAGCCAGCTGGACTCCAATTCACATGGATGGACTGTGGCCGGCATAGAGAGGAAAGTGGGAGTATAGACGGTCAGCTGCTCAGAGGGCTTGGTGGCAGGAAGGTCTGGGGCCAGAGTGCCTCTGGGAGGCGACTGGAAAGGTTGGGGGTGGGGGCAGGCATTTCCCTGCTGCAGAGGGAGGGTGTGGGGGAAAACAGAGCAAGATGTAAGGAGAGAGAGGGTTGGGGCAGGGAGGGAAGGAGGGAGGGAGGAAGGGAGAGAGACAGTGAAGTGGGGGAAAGAGAAGAAAGGAGAGAGGGAAGAAGGGAGGATGAGGGAAGGAGGGAGGGAGAGAAAGAGAAGGTGAGGGAGGGAGAGGGAAGGAGGATGAGGAAGGGAGGAAGGGGAGAGGGATAGGGAGGAAGGGAGGGAGGAAGGGAGAGAGAGGGTAAGGGAGGAAGAGGGAGGAGAGTGAGAAAGAGAGAGAGAGGGTGGAAGGGAGGGAAGGAGATGAGGACGGTGGGGGGCCTGCCTGCTGGACCTCTGCTCTGATCCCACCCCGGCCCAGGCTCCTGTACTGTTCCTTCCGCTCGTGAACCTGACAGTCCTGTACCCTGGGCTCCCCTATGCCCACTCGCCTGCCTTCCTGGACCCCCTTCCCAGTCACAGTCCGCACCCCCGCTCCCGCTGACCTGGAATTCCCTCCATCCTTCTTCCTCTCTAGCTCACCACCATCCTCCCTCAAGGTTCACCAAAGCTGTCACTTCCCCCTGTGGAGATGCCACCTCTCCCACACCTGCTGACCCCTCACCCCTCCATCCACTGGTGGGTGGACGTGTCTACGCAAATTGTGTTTTCGCCCACACTCCATACCAGGCATGGAACTGGGCCCTGGGCCTCAGTGGACCTCGGCGGTCATGTGTCCTTGAGGACCGTCCTTCTGGGAGACTGACTATTTCACAAACCAAGGGCTGGCAGTGATCGTGGGGCAGGGGCTTCTAGGGGCTGTGAGGAGGAAGGACAGGTCCCTGCCTGGCCTGGCCCCTCTTTGTGTCCCTGATGCTGGGTTCCAGTCCTGGGCATGGGACGGAATGTCAGGAATCCCAGGATTCCCACTCCCCCTCTCCTGTCCCTTCCTGGGGCTGGGCCATGTAGGCCATGCCCCAGCCCTGACTGAGGACAGGGAGGGCTGTAGTCCCTGAGGACAGCCATACCAACACTTCTCACACTTTGTGCATGGCAGCAGCCAGCGAGGTTCTGGTCCTGAGGTCCACCCTTCTGCTCATCTCACGTCCTTTCCCATCAACAGCCATGTCCCTGCTGTCACAGTCTCCCCAAATCACACACAGAACACAGGAGTTTGAGCCCAGGTTGGGGCAGATGAGAGGTCTGTGGGGACCCTGGGACCAGGGTCCTCAGGTTGCCCACTGGCCCGGGCAGCACTGCCTGCTTCACTGACCACCCACAGGGACCAAGGTCATGCCCAGCTCTGGGCCCAGGGGAGTTTGTCCTTCTTCCCTCAGCCTCACCTGGTGGCCTTGTTCACAGAGATGTGTCCCCTCTAAGGGACAGACCACCAAAACTGCCCCTGAACCTGGGCCTCAGGCGTCTCCCTCCTCTGCCCCCTGTGACAGCCCTGGTAAGGCCTGGCCGTGATGGGTAGGGATTCTCTCTGATGTCAGTGGTCCTGGCCGGGACTCCACTCTCTCCTTGGAATCTCTGCCCTGTGTGGGGTTCTGCCTCCACCCCAGCCTGGTCCTAGGGCTGTGCCCTGCTTACTGAGCCAACTCTGCAGCTCAGGGCACTAACAACTGTAGGCCAGGCCAGGGACAGTTGTGAACCCCAAGACCCATCCACCCGCTGGGAGTCTTGGGTCATGGGAACCGTGATGCCTACATCAGAGGGGACCCTCTGGGTCGTGAGTCCACACAGGGGCCCGCGGCAGGTCTTCAGCCAGCAGTCCTTTTCCCCTTTGTGGGTGGAGGCCGTCTCTGTGGCTCAGGCCCAGCAGGCATGTCCTGGCGTCCCTTCCTGTCCCTTCCCCCATATACCCAAGCTCCTGTCCCTCTTTTCATCCACCCAGGTGATGTCTGTCAAGGGCTCACCACGTGCCAGACACCAGGGCTGCAAGGCAACTGCACAGTCAAGGCCTTGGGTGCTCACACAGCCTGGGGTGGGGCCAGGGCCGAGCCCACCAAGTCTCCAGCCCCCAACTCCCAGAACCCCTGGAGCCACCAAGAGGT
The DNA here is from genome assembly GCF_000164805.1 of Carlito syrichta. Lineage (NCBI taxonomy): Eukaryota > Metazoa > Chordata > Mammalia > Primates > Tarsiidae > Carlito > Carlito syrichta. The sequence goes on along the minus strand of NW_007258181.1, from coordinate 329,431 downwards.
TTGTGCCACTCCCACAGAGCAGGCCACAGGGCGGGGGTGAGGATGGGTGCCCTGGCTGGGTGCAGGGAGCAGGAGCCCAAGGAGGTGGCCTGATGTTGGAGGGGAAGAGCCCATGCACCAGATGCATCTTCCCTGCTATACGTGGGGTTGAGGTCCACACCCAGACCACCTCCTGGGCACCTATAGACATGCCACACCCAATGCCTCCCACCTTTCTCTCCCTCCCACAGGAGCATGGACACACACACATGTACTGCACACATATCACACACACATGTGCACCACACACCACAGGGGGTGAGAAGCGGGACCGGCAGTCAAAGAGGTTTTTGGCAGGACTGGCCCAAAGGATTTGGTGTCCTTCATGGGGTCCCCCATGGGTCATGGCTGTCGCCAGCCTCCCTGAGGGCAAGGATCCCAGAAGCAATGACCTTGATGCCTCACTTAAGAGTCTTCAGCTTGTCTCCATGTGCCCTTGCCTGAGTAAATTCAATTTAAAAACTTCCAGTCCCAGAATGCAGTGGCAAGGGAGTGCCAGGCTGGCATGGCGGGTCTTCCCCTATTAGTGAGATCAACAGGAACACGCTCCTTCCTCACTCTTGGCTCATCTCTGCCAGGGCTATGTGTCACAGGTGCCAAAGTCTAAGTGACTTGTGGAAGGGCAGGTACTATCTGTGACATAGCACGTGTGCGAGGTAACACGTTCTTGGAGTATTTGGAGCATGGCAAAGATGGGTCATGCACTGCCTTTGTGATTTGTGACCTGAACATTCCATCAAACATAGCACGGCCTTGGGGTGGAAGTTGTGACTCGTGCTGGTCCTGGAGCAATGCCACAGGCCCTCCCTGTGGCCTCTGCAGCAGTGGGGATGCAGTTTCTGGAAGTTGCGTTTCATGTGTGTCTGAGTGGGGAATCAGAAGAGGACCCAGGACTCTGCTGTGGGTGAGAGTAGCAGCAGGGTGCATTAAGGTGCCCTGTTGGGGCCCTCCAGCACCCCGTGTGGTTTCTCTTGGGAGGTTGCGTGGACAGAGCATTGGAGGGCTTTTGTCCCCAACTTCCTGTTGGTAGGTCACTTCACAAAGACAACTGGTAATGCAGCCCCGTGCTTCTCCTGCTGGGGAGGTGGCACCAGACCTGGGAACGAAACAGGGAAGACAGCAGTCTGCAGGAGAGCCTGCAGCAGTGACCGCAGAATGTGGGGCACAGCTAGTGGGATGGGGGTGCTCTGGGGCACCCTGTGGGCTACCTGCTTGCTGTGGCCTGTTCTCGGAGCTCATGGAGTCCACCAGACATGGTTTGGGGCCCACAAGGGCCAGGCTCTAGCAGGATGGTCTTCAAGCTTTTTGTGTCCTGCCCTTAAACACGCAAAAGGGTCTGAGCACATACTCCTGATAGGTGTGTGCACATTTATGGCTCATGCATGTTACAGGGACCAGCACACTAAAATATTATATAGAGTCTAGAGTTGGCATGTCAAACCCACAGGCCACAAGCCACATGCAGCCCAGGACAGCTAGTAATGTTACCCCACAAAATCTTTTAACATCATGTGTTTTTTAGCATTAATTTTCTTCATGACTCCATGGTAGCTCCATTTTTGAAGTTCATCATCATGCCTTATTCATGACATCACTTTTCGGCAGCACAAACATTTGTGAGCAGCTGTTTTCAATTATGAAGCACACAAGGGGCAAAATTCGAACAAACATTTCTGACGAGCATCTTGAAAATGCACTAAGAATTGTGACCACTTCCACTGAACGAGACATTGATAGATTAGTTTTACAAAAACAAGGTCAGTTTTCCCACTAGCTTTATGTTGTTCTCATCTTTCTTCCTTCCTTCCTTCCTTCCTTCCTTCCTTCCTTCCTTCCTTCCTTCCTTTCTTTTCTTTTCTTTCTTTTTTTTTTGAGTTGTAGTATCACTCTGTCGCCCAGGCTGGAGTGCGGTGGCATGCTCATGGCCACTGCAATCTCGATGTGCTGGGTTAAAGCGATCCTTCTGCTTCAGCCTGCCAAGTAACTGGAATTACAGGCATGCGCCACCATGACCAGCTAATTTTTTTATTTACTATAGAGACGAGGTCTCGCCATTTTGCCCAGGCTGTTCTCAAACCGTAGGCTCAGGCAACCTCTCGCCTCAGCCTCCCAAAGTGCTGGGATTACAGGCGGGAGCCACTATGCCTGGCCATATTGTGCTCATTTTTCTAAACTTTATAATAAAAAATAAGTCTTACTTTGTATATTCCTAACTATATTTTATAATTTATGTGCAGCCCAAGACAATTCCTCTTTACTCAATGTGGCCCAGGGAAGCCAAAAGGTTAGACACCCTGGTCTAGAACATGGGCATCTTAAACATTGAAAAGATAAGATGAAAGATACGCATGGAGATTGTTACTATTCCACCAGCTCCATGCATCCCTGGGCAACTTTGCTGCTAACCCTGGGCTAGAAGTAGGGGACAAGAGAGAGTCTAACCTCATGGGAAGGACAGGCTTGCCTTTGTTATTGTTGTTTATTTTGGACCATGTATTTTACACTTTTTGTCTCATTTTCCCCCTCAAACATCAAGAACTTGAGAGGGAAAGTGCCACGGCCAATCCTGCCGTATCTAGAATCCCTTCCTCCTCTACTGTGCCCCACTCCCTTCCTCTCCCTGGAATCTGTTCCAGCAATCCCAGACCACATTTCATCAGAAAAAATACTTAGTGGGTAGCTCTACAGAGTAAGGGACTGTTTAAAAAAATATAGCTGTAATATCCTTGTCACGCCTGAGACATCGACCATGCATTCTTTGATGTCATCTGCTAGTCAGTGTTGAAATGGACCTGGTTGTCTCCTGGCTTTTTTGAGTTGGGTTGTTTGAGTACAAAGTGCACAGCTCGACATGACTCTGAAGTCCCTTTTGAACTCTGAGAGTTCCCCCTATCACCCCCACTCCCTCCTCCTCCTTCCTCTCCTTCTCCCCTCCCCCTCCCCCTCCACTTGTCATCTCTGGACTTTGCCAGCTGCGTGTCTGTAGTATTGTCTGCCATGTTCCTCTGCCCCTAAGTTTCCTGTACATGTGGATTAATCCAGAGGCTTTGTTAGACTCCTATGTGGCACTGATGTTGATGACCACGATGGTGATGGTGAAGACTCCCTCACAGGTGGGCATCCTTCCATCTAGAGACACATCACGTCAGTGGCTCCCTTGTGCCATGACGGTTGCTCAGGGTCAGGGCTGCATGCCGAAGTCACCACCCTCTTCCCCCAGTGAGTTTGCAGTGCTCGGTGTCATTGCCTTGTCCAGTAACATGTCAGGTTGCTTAATGGGCTAAAGTGAAGGTCATCTCCATCTATGGCAAGGGGTGTCCCTGCTGCCAGGGCCCGGGGCCCAGGAGAGGAAGTGGCAGAAGCCCAATGTGGGAGCTGGGTCTCTCTCGGGTTGCTCTTGGGAGGTGGGTTGCTCTCGGCTGGTCCGGCTGTCATTCCCAGGTCTGGCTGTCACTTCTTCCACGGGTTTTAGTCCAGTCTGTGAGGGGCAGCCAAGCTTGCTTCCATGAATCCAAGAGAACACTGGATTTTGTCACAGGGAAGAGGGCTGAGCTGTCCCTTCCCACTAAGAGATCCGGGGGACCTGACACCTGAAGACACCTGCTGGCCTCTCTTCTTTCCCTGGACCTAGAAGCATTCCAGTCCTCCACCCTCGTGACTGAGGTTAGCCACTTAGAGCACGTTCTAAAGTTCTCGTTCTCCCCTGGAATCCTGCCTGAGAAAAGGCTGGCTAAAGGAATGATCTGGAGAAAACAGATTTAGGAATGTGTGTGCAAGTGTGTCTCTGTGTATGTCTGTGTGTGCGTGTCTCTGTGTGTGTCTGTGTGTATGGCTGTGTGTATGTCTGTGTGTCTCTGTGTCTGTGTGCATGTCTGTGTGTGTCTCTGTGTGTCTCTGTGTGTTTCTGCATATGCGTGTGCTTGTGTGTCTATATGTATGTGTCTGTTTTTGTGTCTGCATGTGTGTGTCTGTATGTATGTCTGTGTCCATGTCTGTGTGTGTCTGTGTGTGAGTGTCTCTGTGTGTCTCTATGTGTGTGTCTGTATGTGTCTGTGTGTGTTTGTGTGTGTCTATGTGTATATGTCTGCATGTGTGTCTCCGTGTGTGTCTGTGTGTCTCTGTGTGTCTGTGTGTGTCTCTGTGTGTGTGTATCTGCATGTGTGTGGGTCTCTATGTATGTGTCTGTGTGTGTGTGTGTCTCTATGTGTGTGTCTGCATGTGTGTCTATGTGTATGTGTGGCATCTGCCTAGAAAACTGGATTTACTCAGAAAAACGGGTCTCAGTGAGGTCAGAAACAGGTCCCAATCACTACTGTCAGGAGGAGAATTGACATTGGCCGTTCACTCTCTGGGCCCAGTGGGCTGCTGGGACCAATGGGGGCATGGTCTACAGGACACAGTCCCTCATCCAGGGGCAGGTGGAGTGGTCTCCATCAGCTGGTGATGCCCGGCGATGCACCCACCCTCTTGCGGATGCCAGCAATGTTGCTTGCTGGGAAGGCCAGCTACAGGAGCCTTAGTCATCCCGTGCCCAGTAAATCATCCTCCTGGCACCTCCCAGCCGAATGGAGGTTTGTCAAAGCAAACACAAGCAAATAAGTTCCCTTCCCCCACCGGTGGGCGGCCCTGGGGCCAGCCGGGGGCTGAGAGCTAGGAGATCCCTGCACCCCCTCACTCGCTGGAGAGCCCAGAGCACACACTGTACACAGGTAACCCCTTCCTGGGAGGAAGCTTGGTGGGCCGGTAGAGCATCGGCAGGGGACAAAGAGGGGACACAGTGAGGCAGCTGGTAACTCACAGAACTAGATTTGTTCAGAAGATGGCTAAGCCCTTGGCCTAATGATTCTCTTCTTCCTCCTTCTTTAAGTCCAAAGACTTTTTTAGATGAGTTTTCATTTTACAGAAAAATTGATCAGAAAGTACAGAGATGCCCACGCTGCCTTACCCCTTCGTTGACAGTTTCCCCTGTTATGAACATCCTGCACTGCACAGCAGATGAATCAGTGCTGGTGCGTTATTATTAACTAGGTCTGTCGTCTACAGTGGGGAGCACTTTTGGTGTTGCATGTTCTCTGGATTTGAACAAGTATGTGATGACACAGATGCACCTTTTCCTTTTTGTTTCTTTGAGATAAGGTCTCACTCTGTCACCCCAGCTGGAGTCCCATGGTACCAGCACGGCTTATCGCAGCCTCGACCTCCTGTGCTCACATTCCCTTCACGATCCTTCCAATTCACACTCCCAAGTAGCTGGGACTATAGGTGCACTCTACCATGCCCGGTTAATTTTTTTTAGTTTCTGTAGAGATGAAGTCTCGCCAAGTTGCCCAGGCAGGTCTTGAACTCTTGGGCTCAAGTGATCCCATCTCAGCCTCCCAAAGTGCCGGGATTATAGGTGTGAGTCACCACACCTGACTGGATCTGCAGCACAGTGCCATTCAGAGCAGTCTCACTGAAGTCGCCTAAGTCTCCTGTGCTCTACCTGTTTGTCCCATCCTCCCCCAACCTCTGACAATCACGGATCCTTCACTGTCAGCATAGCTTTCCTTTCTGCAGACATTGCGCAGCTGCATCATGGATGGCTTGGGAGGCCTGGATCTCTCTACAGGATGGAGGGTGTTAAATTCTGGGTGGGCTGCATCATCATCCAGGCTCCAGCACTGATTTTCTTCTCTTGTACTTGAATCTGGACAAAACAGTTTCATTTTCTTTCAGGCCTCCTCGGCCTCCTCTCAGAAGTCCAGCCTGCGGCCCAGTGGAAGGGGAGGTGGAGAGAGAATTCACAAAGGCCAGTGGAGGGGCCTCGGCCACCTGCTAGGACAGGGCAGGGTGAGAGGCCAGCTCCTCAGGGCCTATGGCTCTTCCAGGCCCCAGGTACAGTTCTTCCAGGGTCAGCAGCAGAGAAACACTCCCTGTGGGCAGTGGGACCAGCCTGCTCTGACCCTGTAGGGGAGAGTATGGCCTTAGTTTGAAGCCTCAACAGCACAGTCTATCAGAATACGACACAATTCACATTTGCACCAAGCACCACAAGCACAGCTGTGCGCATGTGTATCACAGGAGTGCGCACTGTGTGTATGCATGTTTATGTGCCTTGTGAGTGTTGAGCATATGTGTTGCTCCTGTACTGTTTGAGTGTTTGCTGTGTGCTGTTATGTGTGTGTTGGCCATGTTTTGAGGCTTGTGAGTGTGTGTTGCATGAGTGTGTGGTGAGTATGTGTGTGTAGTGGGGTGAGAACTCCCAGGCACTGGGAGAACAAGCCCCGCCGTCGCAGTGGTTGCTGGCTTGAAGAACAAAATGACTTGTTTTCTGGAGAGCATTTAGGACATGAATGCAGATTCATCGTTTCTTCCTTCTTAAATCTTCCTACCTTCCCAGACAGCAGGAGGGAGGAGCTTTCTTGTCCTCTTTCTTGCCAGGTGTGACTGCCCTTTGGTGGCTGGCTTCCCCACTGGCTAGGGAGCAGAGGTCACTCCTGCAGGTCCATGAGGGGCCTGTGATGGACACAGGCCAGCCAGGATTCTTGGCCCACCCATCCAGTGAGTTACCTGTGAGTCCCAGCCGAAGGTTGGGCTGCAGATGAGGTCGAGGCCACAACTGCCTGCCAAGCTCTAGGCACATGAATGAGGCTGAAGCCTTCCCTCTACTCAGTCTCCCCCTTTCTGGGCTCCTGACCTCTGCTCTACCTCTCTGGAGCCCAGGTTGAATTCCCACCTTGGACAGGCCCTGGTGTTCCTGCCCTGCCCTGCAGCTGCCTGGGGGACTCAGAGTCTCTCTGTCCCAGCCAGAACTGTGGAGACATGCCATGGGCCCTGGAGCCCCAGCAGTCACCCACCAGTGGGGACACCATTGACATGGGATGGGGAGACCTGGGTTCTTTTCTTTGACGTCTCCATGTGTCAACCTCACAGACTGGGAAGTCAAAGAGAGGCCCAGAGAGGAACACTTTAGAATCCTGCTTTCAAAGACAGGATGGGAGCCGGGCTCGGTGGCTCAGCCTGTAATCCTGCGCCTTTGGGAGGCTGAGGTGAGTGGATTGCCTGAGCCCGCGGGTTCGAGACTCGCCTGAGCAGCAAGACCTCATCTCTACAATAAATCAAAAAATTAGCTGGACGTGGTAGCGCGCGCCTGTAACTCCAGCTACTTGGAAGGCTGAGGCGGAAGGATCGCCAGAGCCCAGCAGGTCGAGGCTGTGGTGGCCAGGAGCAGCCACTGCACTCCAGTCTGGGTGACAGAGTGAGACTCCAACTCAAAAACAAAAAAAAAAGGCAGGATGGGGCAGGACCAGAGGACATTGTTCTTTTAACTCTAAGAAATCCCAACTCTCTTTGGAATTACTGACATGTAGCTGAGATCCCATACCTGGGACAGCACCCTCTCAAGGCTGTGGGGCTGGATGCCTCCTCCCACCAGCTCTGAGGTTTCTGGGTCCACCTAGCAAGTAGATCCCAGGAGCCCACAGCTGAAGGCTTTGGGAAAGGGGTAGTTTTCTGGGGAGTCCAGAAGGGAAGGCCATGTGGTGAGGTTAGAAGTCTGGAGAGGCTGGTGGATGAGTCAAGACTGAGAAGGCATCGAGAATGGAGGTCACGGGTCTTAGACGCTCACGGGACAAGAACTGTCCACAGCAACACACCCAGCGTGTCCTGAACAGGCCTGGTTGGGAGGGGCCGGGACAGGGGGATGCTCCTGGCTGAGGTTCCTGGGTGCCCATGGGTGGGCTGAGGCTGCTTTCTCTTTCCTGCAGGGGCTGTGTCTTGTGTTCTTACCTCTCTCATGGTTCCATGCGGCGGGACCCATGGCTAGTGCCAGTGGTTGGTGGTGGCATCTCTCTCTGTCTATTCCTGTGCTGCATACATGGCAGCTGGGCAGGCGTCTGTGGCCTTAGGCTCCACCAGTGCTGTCCCTTCTCCAGCTGCCTGCCCTGGGCAGAATCTGAGAGAGAAAGTGCTGGAAAAGCCCCAGGGATCTGTTTAATCAAGATGTCCCTCACGAGGAAAGTTCTTTTTTCTCTACAGAAACAGTGAGGTCCTTGCAGAAAGGAGAGCTGGGGGCCAACACACAGGGCACCTCCCTCCCTCTCTGTCCAGAGGAGGTGCTGGCTGGACCCACAGAGCCAAGATGGATGGGTCTGCCTCCATAGACCCCTCATCATGGTTCAGACCCCTGGAGGCATGGCCATGTGGGTCCCTGGGGACTCTGCCCAGTCTGTCATGTTCAAGTCAGGACCTCAGGCCCAGAGGGGTCAGCAGGTCCTGAACTGGTGAGTGGGTGGGCAGAGCCTCAGGCCTGGCTAGTGCCCCTCCCCTACAGGTGCCTGAAAGGAAGATCCCTGGAGCTGTGTGGCACCTGAGTGGGGGTGGGGTGGAGCTGATGCAGCCCCTTAGGGCTCAGGAACACAAATATCAATAATCCCATGTTTCAAAACTTCAGCAATCTTTAAAATGCTTTTTTCTCCCTCTTTTGATTCAGAGTCTTAATGAAAGCCCAAGCATTCCAAGGGCGATTTAATATTTAAACAGTTGGCCTCATGCTGAAGGTCAGCCCAGAGGGTGGGGTATGAACCAGCCAGCCAGAGTGTGGGAGGGATGCCCACGCTGGGGGGATGCAGGAGGGGGAGGGGGCATTAGAGGGGTCCCCACCCTGCCCCTGGCCAGTCTGAGAGGCGGTCTAGACATGTCTCTGTGCCTGAGCAAGGAAACAACCCCAAAAGAGAGAAGGTGTGGGAGGAGCCCAAGGGGGTGTCCAGGTCAATGAGCAGCATTCTGTGGATTTAGCTGACTGTGGTGTCAGCACCAGAAGGACTTGGTGTTCCTGAGGCCAGGGCAGCTCGCGGAAGGTCCCTGCCCCACAGCCCCCAGCAACCCCTCTCAGCCTTTCTTCCCTCCATTTCTGCCTTGTGATGCCCTCAGCCTCCTCTGTCCTGGGTCTCTCTCTGGCTGGCCACCACCCCGTGCCCTCAGGAGTGCAAGGCAACACAAGTCTGTTATATAATCAGAAAAAGATACATTTTTAGTAGCTAAACAATCTTATAGATATAAAAATATCTTAAAAGCATATCCCTTATTTTTTAGTTTGAGAAGGGACATTTAAAGCTTTCCGACTGAAAGTACAGACATACTCAGAAGACAAAAAATGTACTTCCAGGTTCTGTGAAAGGAGCCCAGCTGGGGTCAGAGGTCATATGCATGCAGTGCCTGCAAGGACATTTGTAGATGCGTAGATGCTGATCTCCAGAGTCTCCCCAAACTTGTGCAGGAATGGGGCGGGCATGAAGCAGAAGCTGGTGAAACATGAGGTTGGTCCTCCTTGATGTGAGTGAGAGGGTGCAGGCCCGTCCTCTCACCACAGGAGCTCCTGCCCGTCCTCCCCAGCCTTCCTGTGGCCCCATTCTCAGCTGGAGGCTTCATATTTGGCAGAGGAGACCCTGGTAGGAAATGGGAGGCAGAGGGGAAAGAGCAGTGGTTTGGGCTTGTTATGTCCCCTGTTCTGCTCTGCATAGCCCGTCTCTGCTCCTGCTCGTCTTCTCTGTTCTTCAGGCTGGGGTAAGACACTCGCTTGCTGCCCTGTGGTCCAGGGTCCTGCACATCCCTCGTGGCTATCCTGGTCTCTGCCTGCATCCTGGCACATACCTGTCTTTCCTGTCAGGACCCTGACTCAGTCAACTGACTTGTCTATCGTAAGTCAAAAATGATTAAAATGCATTAAAAACAAGATAAAGGCCAGGCGCAGTGGCTCACACCTGTAATTCCAGCAGTTTGAAAGGCTGAGGCAGGAGGAGTACCTGATCCCAGGAGTTCAAGACCAGCCTGGGCAACAGAGTGAGACCTTGTCTCTACAAAAATAAAATAACTAGCCAGGCTTCTTGGTGGTGCACACCTGTAGTCCCAGCTACTCAGGAGGCTGAGTGGGGAGGATCACCCAAGCCCAGGAGGTAGAGGCTGTGGTGAACCATGATCATGCCACTGTACTCCAACCTAGGCAACAGAGTAAAACCCCAATTCAAAAAAAAAAGAAAAAAGAAAAGACCAAGACCAAACCTGGAATGGAAGATGGTGCTTGCTTAAGCTCCACCCTTGCACGGTCAACCTTGGCCAATATCCTGGGCCAAGCTCCTCCTCCAGCCCCAGGCTCTCTCCACCCCCTAGATGGGGTTCCCTGAGAGGGAGTTGATCTGGGTGGGTTTCTCCTGGGACCCTCAATGTTTGAACATGACCTGGAAACATGAATAGTGTCTGTCATTAAAGATAGCGAGGAGACCAGGGATTCGTGATTCTGCCTTGCACAGTATATGTGAGGAACCTGGGAAGTGGACACGATCCTCCCAGGACACACACGTCTCCATGGAAGGCCATGCCTGATGGTCAAGGAAACTCCATCATGACTGACTCTCACTGAAGACAGGAAGGCCCACTGGATTCAGGGTTGTTGAGGTGGGTGAATGCAATGGGGTCTCTCGGTGTGGGGTGGGAGAGGGAATTGGGCTCATCTCCAAATATAGCACCTGCAAGCGGGAGTCCACAGCCAAGGAAGGGGTGAGTGGGTGGGTGGTGAGAAATCATCAAGAGGAAGCATTAGGGAGAGGTATTTCTTGCTGAAGGCAGGCCAGGGTGGCCAGGTGTCATCTGGGGGTGGTGGAGGATGAAGAACTCATCAGATGTCAGGATGGTCAGATATTGAGAGTTCTGATATCTGAGCAGTGTTCTTGCTAAAACCAGATTTTACAAGAAAATGTCCAGATGGCCTAGGAGGAGGTTTGGGGCCTTGTAAAGTCTGGCCAAGCAAGAATCTTGTCACTGAGAATCAGAACGTATCAGGGCAGGTGGTGGATGTGTCCTGTTGGCTCTCTCAGCTTTTGCTGCCCGTCCTCCCACTTTCTGCTCTGAGGATCCTCTTTCCTATAGCCATTACCCAGGACCCTGAAGGGGAACAGTTGCACTCGGGTGCTAATTCTGAGGGCCAGCTTCAGGGGCAGCACAGGGAGAGGCCCGGCCACAGGGTTGCCAGGGCAGAACTCATGTGTTTGGGTTCATAAGGTCAGGGCAGAGCCCATGGTGTCCCTCCTCCTGGGTTGGGGCTCCTGGGAGACATAGGGGTGTCTGGTTTTCTCTGGGATGTCCTACCTCCCTGCCCAGTTCTTAGCATGTGGTGGAGACGGCCCCGCCTTTTACTCACAGCTGTGAACTGAGCAAAGGAGCCGACCCAGTACCTCAGGGCTGATCCCAGACCCGGCAGTTCCAAGGGCCTGTCCCTGCTTAATGCGTCAGGTGCCAGCCATGGCCTTCCCTCTCCTCCCCACTGTCAGGACTTAGCAGGTTTCCCTGACTAAGGACAGAGGCCATTGAAGGTGGAGCAGGAACCCCTTTCAGCGAGTTTGCTTTGCATTCAGAATTTACTCCAGTGCTCTCCTCCATAGAGTGAGAGAAACAACAAATCCAACTGCCTCACAGAGGATCAGATCTAGAGTTAGTGAGGCAGCCACATGCACCCCAGTGGGAGCTTGGGCTTGGGGTCAACAAGAGGTGGGAGACCAGATGAAGGCAGGGCCATGCCCTGGAGCCCAGCGGCCTTGGAGCCTGTGGGATGGGGCAGTGGCACTGCACAGGGGGCACCAGGAACCCCATGTGGATGAAGCTTAGGAAAGGGCTCCCTTCAAAGCCTGAGTCTTGCCACCATCACAGGACCACAGCATCCTTTGTGAACATTTTCTGCTTGGGGGCTTTGAGGGAGGGGCACTTGGATGCTCCAGAAGGTCCCCAAGCACGTCCAGAGCTCACACAGAGTAGGGGCCGGGCCCTCCTCAAGGGCATCTGGAAGCTGAGCTCAGGGCTTTCATGGAGTGGCCAGGCCTAGGCCTGGACCTCAGTGTATGGGGGTTTTTGAGCTCTTCATCAGGACGAGGGCCCCAAGCTCCGATAAGTGTACCCACTTTCCATTTCCTTCTGGTCCCAGGGAACCCACCCACACTTTGGCCCTCCCTGTGGAGAGGGAGACCCTGACTGCCGGTGGGGAGTGGCCCAGCCTCTTCACTTTTCCCCCAGGAGGTCTTGGATGCAGGGTCTCTCTACCTCCATGTCACAAAGAGGGCAGTGTCCTCTGGGTTGGAGCTCTAATATGTCACCCAAACTAAAAGGTGGGGAGCCTGAGCAAGACAGGGGCCACCAACACTGTACCAAGGCAGGGCATGGCAATGTGCCCATCCTGGCCATACCAGAGCAGGGGGCACCAGGTCTCGCCACCCTCCTCCCCCTTGCTGGTAGACACAGGCCCCCAGCCCAGATGGTATCCAGCCCTGCACGGGACATACTCGGGGGAAAGCCCCCATACCACTGACAGGCAACACCTACATCTGCTATTTGGGATCCCTGAGATGAATCACCTGGCTTGCCATCAGATGCTTACTCGATTTCAGACATGTTTCTTCTTTACAAGGGAATGGAGGGGGGGTTTTACGTGGAAAGAGGGGCTCGCTTGGCAAATTGCTAAAGATGTGTTATCTGTGCTCTGCAGTGCTGAGGGTGGGTTCTGGAGCCAGACGCAGACCCCAAGGGAGAGAGCTTAGTGCTGGGAGGAAGCAGCTGCTTCCTGTAGCTCCTGAGGATGCACAGGTCAGAACAGCATGCGCTGCGGCTGGAGGGATACTCCCCACCTGCGCTGTCTCCTGGGGAATGCTGTATGTGGCGGGCACTGAACCTGGAGCTGATATCAGGCTGCATGTGACCATTTATGGAGCCTGAGGCTGTGCAACCCTGAATTAGAAAGGCATCCGGGCAGGCATGGAAGCCCAAGGTGGGCATCGTCCTCCTGCCGTGACACTGCCCCTTTGGCATCAGTGTCACCAGCACGCACATTGAGGGCCTGTGGTTCCATGTGGGCTGTTAGCTCTTAGGGAAAAAACCAGTCAGTTTGTGAAAGGCTGGCCCTGTGGCTATGTGGGTGTTAGGTGAGCTGTCTCCCAGTGTTCCTATTTGTAGAGGACACTGCTGGCACTGGCACACGTGCTAGGCACTGTGCTAAATGCTTCCTGTGGCCATCATCATTAATTTTCACTACAACTTGTAGACAGGTACCACTGCCTCCCCAATTGTAAAGATGGAGAAACTTCATCTCAGAGAGGTACAGACGACCACATGGCAGGCTCTCAGCAGAGTTTCTGGCATGCGGGGACCCCTGGGGTAGGGGTGGGGCATGTCCATGGGGGTGGGGCTCTTCACACCTGGCCCCATCTCTTTCCC
>NW_007258181.1:286784-314992 GCF_000164805.1 Carlito syrichta | reverse complement strand
CTCCAGTCTGGGCGATGGAGTGAGGCTCCAACACACACACACACACACACACACAATAAAATAATGTGGAGTCTAACTGACACACCTAAGTCTCTTGCTCAACACATCTTTTCATGTGCCTACACACATGCAACCACCACGCAAGTCCATGGATTGACATTGAGAGCACTCCCAGCACCCACAGAGAGCTCCTCATTCCCCCTGAAGCCCCCCAAGTCATTATCCCAGAGGTAAACCCTCTTCTGATCTCTGACCTCCACAACTCTCAGGGTGGCTGTGACTGAGGCCATTCCTGCCTCTCTGGGCAGCAGGAGTCCTTTCTTTTGGTGACTTCATGATGAGTAAGTAGATGCCACAGATGTGTCCCTTCTGTGGAGGGATATCGGGTACATTTCAGTTTGGGGCTGTTATGAACAAGACTGCTCTGCACATTCTTGCACGTGTCTTTTTATGGCATTCACACTGGTTTCTTTGGCTCTATACTTAGCAGCGGGATTGCTGGGCCCAGGGGGGCTGTGCAAAATCATTCCAGACAGTTTTCCACCGTGGTGGTGTCAGTTTACCTCCCACTCACAGGACACGGAGCATCCCCTGACACCACTTGGTGCTGTCAGTCTGTTATGTTTCAGTTAGGCTGGTGAGGGTAGGATCATGCTTTGCTGGAAAGTCACAGACCACCCGTCAGTGCGTAAGAAGAGCTCAGAAGGGGATTTCCCCGAGCTTTTCACCAGGTAGGGCATCTGGCCATGTTACTGGAATGCTGGAGTGATATGGAGCCAAACTTCCAAATGGAGGCCCATCCTCCCCACCCCTGTCCTCCTCACACTTGCCTTCTCCCCACCCTATCCTCTCCACAACTGCCTCCCTCCCATTCCCTCCTTCCCACACCTGCCTCTTCCCCACCCCCCCAACACTGGCTTCCTCCCCATCCTCTCCTCCTTACCCTGTTCTCCCTACTTCTACCTCTTCTCCACCCCCTCCTCCCAACTCCTCCCTCCTCCCCACTCCCTCCTCCCCACTCCTACTTCCTACCCATCCCCTCCTCATCACCCTTCCTCCCCGCTCCTACCTCCTCCCCACCAAGAGACCAGATCCATTTGGAATGTCCCTGTGAGCATGAGGTGGCTGGCAAGCCATGTCCCCGTGCAAGGCAGGTGGAATGAGTGCTGGATATTGAGCACACAGCAGGGACAGAGGGGGGTCCCCAAGGAAGGTAGCCGTCACTGTTAGCCTAGCGAGTAATGACCCATGTAGAAAGAGGACTTTAGATGTGCTCAGGAGAGGTAGAAACCAGCCTATGGCATTGTTCCTATAGGTGTCCATGTGTGAGTGTCCTGGGACCACCCTGACAAGTGACCACAGCCCAGGGGTTTGCACAGCAGTTAACTCCTCCCACAGTTCCAGGGGCTGGAAGCCTGAGTTCAGGGTCCATGCTCGCCCTGAAGGTTCCAGGGGAGGCTCTTGTCTTGCTCTTCCAGCTTCTGGTGGCCCCAGATGTCCCTTGGCTTGGGGCTGAGTCACTCTAATCTCTGCCTCCTCTGAAACACGACTATCTTCCCTATGCCTGGGGCTCCGTCTGAATTGCCCTCCTCATGTAAGGATCCTGTTCATTGGACTAGGGCCCACCCCACCCTGGTGTGACCTCATCTTAACTGGGTTACATCTGCAAAAATCCGGTTTCCAAGTAGGGTCACTTCCTGAACTTCTGAGTTGGTGTGAATGTCTAGGGACACTATCCAGCCCAGGACAGTTTGTGGTAGAAGAAAGGGTTTATCCCGCAGTTGATGAGCCTGGGGTCTGGATCCAGCCACAGACACCTTTCCTGATGTCTGGTCAGGATCGCCCAGGTGAGCCGGGCCCCTCTGCTTCTGCCCCCCCCCCAGCCAGCACTCCCACCCCCCCAGGAACTTCTGAGACTTTGTCACCTTCAAGTGGAGTGAGTTGAGGGCCATTAAATGTAACAATAAAGATGATCTTGACCAGCCTGGGCAGCGAGACCTCATCTCTACAATAAATAAAAAAAATCAGCCGGGCGTGGTAGCGCATGCCTGTAATTCTGGCTACTCGGAAGGCTGAGGCAGAAGGATGGCCAGAGCCCAGCAGGTCGAGGCTGAGGTGGCCGGGAGTGGCCACTGCACTCCAGTCTGGGCGACAGAGTGAGACTCCAACTCAAAAAAAAAAAAAAAAGATGATCTTGTATTCTGCATATCTTTGCATTTTTATTTCACTTTCTAGTTTTTTCTTTTATCATATTTTACAAAAGTCTCCATCTGCAATGGGCTGATAAACTAATACAGGCCCTTCTTCTGGATAGCAGGAAGAGCCCAGTGAGCCAGGCCTTACGGGGTTCCTCTGGACCCTCACACCAGCCTTGCTGCCTGTGCTGTGCCCTCTGATCCCCTCATAGGCGGGGTCGTCAAAGCACAGGTGTGTTCTTCAGGGTGGGGACCATTGCTCTGGGGATGCAACTACAATAATCAAGACACTTATACACAACCAGGAGGAATGACCTGAGGACCAGTGCTGTCACGGAGGTGGCCTTCTGCCCTCACCCTGCACCAGCCCTGCCCACTTCCCCCGCTGCTTGAATAAGGGAAGCAGAAGAGGGAGTTGTCCTGGCTTGAGTTTGCATCCTAGAGGCCCCCTGCCCCTGCATATGCCAGGATACTTGCACACACGTGCCCCAGCTGCTCTGCCGTCTCCAGGGCTCTGCGTGTGATAGTCACATGGCAAAATCTCACACGGCACGAACAAGAGCCAACTGCAGTTCCCTGCAGCCTTGTGGGGAATCTCAGAAACATACAGCTAATTGCAGGAGGCTTCGTGCCACATGCTGCAATGTGTATAAAGCTCAAAATCAAGCAAAACCGTACACTACAAGGTTGGGGGATCACAAAATACACGTGGCAAAGATGTATTAAAAGGTCGGGGGAGGTTGCCTCCTGGGGAGGCTGTAGCGCAGGGTATGCTCTGGAGGCTGCCTGGGAGAGGGAGGGCAGGGGCTACCCTTCCATGAACTCACAAGGGGATAGAGCTGCCCACCCTTCCCACACCCGGCTGGACCCCAATTCAAGGCTGAGACCAGGCGGCTGCCCTTACCCGGGGCCTTTACCTGCCAGATCCTTTCCCCCACTGCAGCAGGCAGCAGCAGGTTTCCAGACAGAGGAGCACTCACCCAGAAAAGTGCATGGCCCTCTCTCCTTGGGGATCGCACAGAGCAAGCCCCTGGCGGGGGCTCCAGAGGCTAACATGTGACTACACAAGGGGTCACCTGCTTTCCCCGCGCCTGCTGACTGTGCGTTCAATGGCCCGGGCCTGTGACCTGGTAACTTAGACCTGAAAGAGAGCTGCTACCCTTGGAGGTCACAGCCACTGATCAGAAGTCAAGCCGCCCTGCACGTCCCTTAAGTGCTGGGTTAGGCGTGTCTGCAGAAGATGGGTCTGGCGAGGTGGGGCCAGTTGGCCCCAGGTCAGGAGTCACTCCCTCCTCCCCCTCACCTTCCCCCCGCCCATGGGTTTGTTTGCTCAGATACATAACCAGCCTCGGGTTGGAAGAAGAAGATCTCCCGTGGCAGGCATCTTTCCTTCAGCAGTGACCCTGGTGTCCACCTCAGCCCTCTGCTCCACTGCAGGGACCATCTTTGCTCTCAAAGATGGATAAAAACCCTCAGAAAGGGCCAACCCTGTCAACACCAGCTGCATCTAGTCTGCCCTTCTGAAAGGAAGACCTCTCCTTGTCCTGCCCCTGCAGAGCCTGGGCTTGTGGGGTTCCCTGTCTCCCCCAGGAGCAGCCTCCCTGGGGCCACTGGTCACTGTTGCCATCTCTGTTCCAGCACATTCTGGGAGCAGGTTCCTAATGCTCAGCTGTGCCAAGTGGTGGGAGAGCAAGCTGGAGTGGGGAGACGGGGCCTGTAATCCCACGCCTTTGGGAGGCTGAGGTGAGTGGATTGCCTGAGCCCGCAGGTTCGAGACCCGCCTGGGCAACTTGGCGAGACCTCATCTATACAATAAATCAAAAATTAGCTGGACATGGTAGTGCACACCTATAGTTCCAGGTACGTGGAAGGCTGAGGCTGAAGGATCGCCAGAGCCCAGCAGGTTGAGGCTGCGGTGGCCGGGAGCGGCCACTGCACTCCAGTCTTGGCAACAGAGTGAGACTCCAACTCAAAAAAAAAAAAGAGGATGAGGGGGCTGGAGAAAGGCCCTGGGACTCCCACGGGCAGTAGTGTCTGCCTCTGGCAAAGGCTGGGAGGGTTTGGGTCAGGGGGCTGGAGGTGACCGTGGAAGCAGCACAGATAATGAGGAGCCCAAAATGAGAGGGGCTGGACCCCAGCACTGACAGAAGCAAAATCACCAGCTGTGAGGACTGGACTGTTACCAGCAGGCTAGGAGTAGAGGGGCAGAGTGGGATGACTGGTGAGGATGCTTCGAGCCAGGCAGGCCTATTGCCCAGGGTTGGCGAGGAGCAAAAGGAATCGGGAAGTGTAAGGGAATCGAGGAGGTTGGAAGCACAGCCGGTCCTCCAGAACATAAGCAGAGGAGCCGCATGGACACTTAACAGAGGGCAGAGATGACGAACACAAATGCCTGGTCTTGGGTGAGGTTCTCACGTCTGGCTGGCACAGACGACACTGCCCGAGTCTCGCCAGGGCTCAGGGCCAGTCCTGGGTCACCCCTTTCTGGGATGCCAGGGATGCAGGGTAACCTCCCATGGGGTGTCCTCGGGTCTCAACTAAGGGGCAGCTCAGAGCAGGGCTTGGTGCTCACTGGACCTCCAGAAGTGGTGCTTTGTGATTATGAGCTGCTGCCTCACGAGGGGCTCCCAGTCCCACCAGGCTCCTATTGATCTTCTTCCAGCTGCCAGCCCACCTCCCTCCTGCTCACAGAGCTGGGCTAGGCCTGGAGCTGGGCATGGCCAGGGGTGGAGGGGGCCTGGGTCTCTGGCAGGTGAGGGACTTCGGGCCATGAGGGAAAGGGACATGTTGGGGTCACATCGTAGTCAGGGGCCAAACTGGACCTGGAGTCTGGGGGAAGGGTCATGGCAGAGCTCTTACCTACTGCCCTTAGGCATGGATTGGAAGACGGGGCTCGGGGCTCGGTTGGGTTTGCCTGGGAGGCTGTCGGCAGTGTTTTGACTCCTAGCAGGTTTCAGAGAGTGAACAGCCCCCATGTCATCTGCTGGGTCCCTCTGCCAGAGGGTTTTTGAAAGACAGATGGCCACATGCGGAAGCCGTTGGTGGTGTGTGGGCCGCCATCAGATGACGGGGGTGCGAATCTCGGTTTGGCCTGCCTCCCCGCAGGCAGTTCCTGGTCCTCTCTGAACCTCCGTTTTCTCATCTAACAGTGGAAGGACAACCGGAGCTCCTCAGGGCTGTGGCGGGTGTGGGCAGAGCGGCAGTGTGTGTGAGCACACACAGCTGTCCCTGGTGCCTCCTCAGGAGCAGGGTGGTGGGGGGTGTGCGACTCGCTAGAGCCCACACACAGGGCTGTTTCTTGCTGCTGGGCCTCCTTCCACCGCCAGGCCTCCTGACCTTTTGGGTTCCCAGCCTAGCTGCCCTTGCTGCAACAGGGCAGAGGGCCTTCTTGAAAAGGGCACTTTGCAGCGAACCCAGGTCCAGCTTTGCCTCCAGATGCAACAGCAGAAACAGCTCGCAGGAAGGAGCCAGCTGAGTGCTCCCACCTGATCCGAGGGGCCATGCTGACATTAGCCCCAACAAACACATCGTGAATGGAGAAAATCAACGCCAAGTTGGGCACATGCCCAGAGTTTACATATCGTTCTGCCCTTGGAAAGAAATCTCTGGAAACGCCACGCATTTTCCCATGCTTGGCCATATCCCTGCAAAGTGGGACTCAGGTGCCCTTCCCTTGCCATGTGCAGAAAGAGCCCTCCTAGGGCCTGGCCCTGCCTCAGAGTTGGGTAACTCCGTGCCTGGCAGCCCACAGGGCTCCACCCCCTGCCCGGCTGCCCTTTTGCTCACATGGGCTCCAGCCAGGGCCTGGATACCGCTGGCCCCAATGTGACTGACCAGGCCAGTTCCGTGTTGTCCTCTGTTGATGTGCTGGTTTATCCGTATTGATTTGTGTCAAAGCAGTTGTAGAAAGAACAGCTTTCAAATGAGAGCCCAATGAGATAGGGGCGTCTGTCACAAGAGCCCGTTAGGGGTGTGGGACTGGCCTGGTCACCTCCTCTTTCTCTATAGCAGGGGCCGGGGGCTCCCTGAGCCCACCCTGCTGCTCAACAGGTACTTGTGGTGGTTGCGGGCTGCAGGAGCAATTTTTCTTTTTCAGAGGGAAGGTCTGAAAGAGGATGGAAGGAACACCTGAGCACCACAGATATGGTTCTGCTCAGGCTGCGGACAGGCCAGGGAGCCCTTGTCAGCACAGAGGAGGCAGGCTGGAGGGGACAGGGTGCAATGCAGACCCCTGCCATGATCCCAGGCGACTGCCATGCAGCTCTCGTCCCTGGCATCCAGACCCCAGTTACTCAGCCAGCCCCTCTACCTGCCATGGTGTTCCTCTTCCTGCTGGGACGTCAGTGGTCCCTGCATACTGCTGACCACATCTGCTGCCAGAGATAAAATCTACAAAATCCACAACCAGAAGCATGGGAAGGCCAGGGTCTAGGATACCCTGGGATGAGACTCTGATGGTCAAACACAAGGACTGATCACTGAGAGAGTTTGTTCTTGGCCTCCTTCTTAAGTAGAAATACTGATTCTTCTTCCTCTACCTGTGATGCAACAAGATCTTCAAGCCAGCAGTAGAGGGGGTGTCCAGTACTGTCCTTTTGGGGGCCAATCACCTGTTATATTGTTGTTATGAGCTACATATCCCCCCAAGTCCTAACTCTCAAAACATCAGAATGAGACTGTATTTGGAGATGGAATCTTTAAAGAGGAAATTAAGGTATAATGATGCCATGAGAGTGGCCCTAACCCAACATGACTGGTGCCCTTATAAGAAGAGATGAAGACACAGACACCACAGAGGGATGACTCGGTGAGGGTGTAGGGAAGGGATGCTGTCTATGCACCAAGAAGAGAGGTCTCAGAGGAACCAGCTCTGCCACATCTTGACCTTGGATGTCCAGCCTCCAGGATGTGGGAGAATCTGTGCTTGTTGTTGAAGCTGCCCAGCTATGGGACTTGTTACAGCCACCCCAGGAAACTCATGCCGTAGTTGTAGCACATGACAGTTTACAAAGTGATGTCCTTCCTCAGACATATTCCTCCCAGCACTCTGGTGAGATGGGAGGGGCGGACTGGCATGTTACCTCCACTTTTGGGTGAAGAGGACTGTATCAAGCAGATGGGCTCTGTTATGTCACAGTAACAAATAGCACCAAAAGAATCACAGTGGGTTAAGGCACAAGGTCATGGTGTGCCCTTCTGGGAGGACTGGCCGAGACTGTGCCATGCAGAGAAAGAAGTCGCACTCACCTCCACTCCAACCACAGTTCCTGGTGGACTCCCACCACAGGATTGTGATCCTACTATGTATGAATGCCTACTGCATGTCGGAAGGAGGATAACAGACACCACTGAAATGGAGAATGAGACCAAGGAGGTTAAGCAACCAGTTTCATTTTTAATTACAAATTATTATTTTTAGATATGGGATCTTGCTCTGTTGCCCAGGCTGAAGTGCAGTGGTATGATCATGGCTCACTACAGCCACAAATTCCTGGGCTCAAGCTATTCTCCTGCTTTAGCCTCCTGTGTAGCTGAAACTACAAGTGCACGCTACCAGAGACCCCATCCTTTGAAGGGCATCTCTGTAGAGTCAGGCCAAGGAATGCAGGCAACTATGCAGGAAAGAGCAGTGCTCTGCTGGCATCAGGACTTCCAACCTGTGCACCAGGTGAGCAGCGGCCCAACCAAGCAGGCTGCCCTGCCCCTGTGCCTGACATGCGGACCTCTTGAAGTGTCTCCAGATGCATCTGGGACCCAGCAGGGTTTCCACCACAAGCAGTGGTCACCTGCAACCCACGAGCCACTGGGAGGTGAGAGACTGTGTGTACAAATGTCCTGGCTGGAAGGAGGGGGAGGCTTGCTGTTCTGCCAGCACCCAGGGTAGGCCCAGGATCCCACAAACTCTCCCAAATACTTACCAAGCCACATGCCTGCAGGGACCCTGAGCCCATGGGCAGGGGCAAATATCGACAGAACACTTTGCCTTTAGAGCGTGCCTGCACTGGCACTTCTGTGGAGCAGTTAATCTAATCTACATGGGCAGCCTCAGGGCATGCCAAATCCTCCCAGCTCTGTAGATGCAGCAAGTGGGGGGCGACATGGTTCAGTATGTAGCGAGTTTTTGAGTGAGGGGATCAACTGTCCCTCTTTGTTGGGTGGTGTCCCCCTTAAAAAAGGTATGTCCACATCTCAGAACCTGTAAAGAGAACCCCATTTGAAAAAGGGGGCCGGACGTGGTGGCTCATGCCTATAATCCCAGCACTTTGGGAGGCCGAGGCGAGAGGATTGCCTGAACCCAGGGGTTCGAGACCAGTTTGGACAACTTGTTGAGACCTCATCTCTACAGTAAATCAAAACAGTTAGCCATCCATGGTGGTGCACACCTATAGTCCCAGCTACTCCAGAGGCTGAGGTGGACGGATCACCTAAGACCAGCAGTTGGAGGTTGTAGTGAGCCATGATTGTGCCACTGCACTCCAGCTTGGGTGACAGAGTGAGACTTCGACTACAAAAATTAAATTAAATTAAAAAAAGAAAAAAATGCTCTGTGCTGATGTAGTCAAGCTGAAGAACTGTAGATGTTGCCATCCTGAATTGTGGGGTGGGCCCTGATTCCAGTGACAAGCATCTTTCTAAGAGACAGAAGAAGAGACAAAGAAAGGCAAAAAGGCCTTGAGAAGACGGAGGCAGAGACCGAAGTGATGCAGCCACAAGCCAGGGAGCACCAAGAGCTGCCAGGGGCCGCAGGAGACAAGGAAGGATGGTCCTTGGAGCCTTCACAGGGAGTGCAGCCTTGAACAGCTTGGTGCAGGACTTCTGGTCCCTAGAACTGTGGGAGAATAATCATCTGTGCTTGCCATCCCCTCCCCCCGGGGGAGAGTCGTGTGTTGCAGTGGCCTGGAATACTCATACACTTTGCCACATCACCCGCTAGGTTGTGGTCCATCACCCAGAATTCTGGCCCAGCACTTTCACCTGTGCCACACAGGAAGGCGGGGCGAGGCTGGGAGGTCTGTGCACATCACCTCGCTCTCCTCTTTCTGCTGGATTCAGAGTGTTTCCCATGGTCTGCACCTAGGGGACTGCCAGCTCTAGTCCCTAGTGTCTTGGAGCACGGTTGAGAGTTGGTGGCAGCCAGGTGCTGTAGCTAATGCCTGTAATTTCAGCGCATTGGGAGGCTGAGGTGGGAGGATCGCTTGAGGTCAGAAGTTCAAGACCAGCCTGGGCAACATAGCAAGACCTTGTCTCTACAAAACTTTAAAAACTTAGTTGGGCATGGTAGCATGGTGGTGCACACCTGTAGTCCCAACTACTCAGGCGACTGAGGCAGGAGGTTTGCATGAAGCCAGGAGGTTGAGGCTGCAGTAAGCTATGAATGCACCATTGTGCTCCAGGCTGGGTGAAAGTGAGACCCTGTCTCAAAAACAAACAAACAAGCAAGCAAACAAACAAAACAAAGAGAGAGAGAGAGTTGGTGCTGAATGATTAGCCCTGGCTTGTTCTGCTGGCTCATCACCAGCACCCCAAGGCATCAAACAGGCAGCTGTGTGTGGGTTTGATTGCTTGCTGAGATGCAAAGTTTCCTGAGTGCAGGGACCCCTTACCTTATCCTCCCCCACAGGAACATGGCATGTCATGAGATTGCAAACACAGTGATGTGATGTGCGTGGCTGAGTATCTGGTGGTAAGATCATATTGAAAGAGACCCTTTGGGAGCCACTATGCAAAGAAAAGAATCCTTGGTCATGAGTGTTGATCTACATCTGGGTTTACCATACCAGTTTTCTTTAGTGGATTCCCAGGAAACCCTGTGTGATCAGGCTGGGAGAGCAGGCTTGTGGGGTTTTCTCAGCATGCTCTGTGGGTCAGGCAGAAGCTTGGTGGAGAGCGCTGTAACCCGGCTGGAGCTCCCCAATCATAGCCTCTGCCCCCTGTACTGGCACTTGCTACGCCGAGGGCTCTGCCCCTCTCACTTCTAGCTTGGGCCCCACTAAGGCCTCCTGTCATCTTCTCCTGAGGCTTCGAGTCTTGGGGCAGCTCTTTGGACTGTGGCCCTGCTCATAGAACCAGGTGAACGCTGCTCTTGGTGTCCCTGGCTGGTCTTTCAGAACCTACAAGTCCGAGATCCCACCCGTGGGCAGCCAGCCTCCACCCCCTTTGCTGCAGCCAGGAGATCACTGTGCCATGCTGGGCATGCCTGCTGACAGCTGGTGAGCTGGCTGTCCTCCCGTCCATAGTCCTCCAGGCAGGAGACGTATCCAGCAGGCCTAAGAGGCAGCCCCTGTGCACATTGGAACGGTTATGTTTACAAAGGAGCAGTGGAGCATAGGCTGGCAGGACTTCTGTCGCCCCAGCCGCGGGGCCCGCGCAAATGCCAGTGCTGGTAAGCAAGTGGGAAGAGCCATTGTAGGTGGTGCGGGGTGGGGTGGTTGTTGGGGGTTACGGGAGAAGGTTCAGGGGGCACATGTAGGGTACGGGGTCTTGCAGGCGGAGGCAGCGGAGGCAGTTATGCATCTGGGTGTGTCTGTGAGTGACTGGGTGTGAGTGTGCCCACCGCATGTGCATGTGTGAGTGGGTGTGAGTGAGGGTGAGGGCATGTGGAAGAGGGGAGTGTGTGCTGGGAGCTTAGTGCTGGGTTCCTACAGGCCACCCTCTCTCTCACATCACTCATGTCTGTCAGGCCCTCTCCGTGCATCTCCCTTCAGCACGTGTGTGAGGATGTACACAGGCACACAGACTCACATGTGTACACAGAGATGTACACACACACGGGCGTACACACACTACCATGCTGTATGTCACATGCTCTTTCAGAGCTAGAAACAGCTGGGAAGAAGCCTCACCTGTTCGGTTGCCCCTTCTGATTTGACTTTCCCCCAGTCGTCCTGTCATCCCCCAGCCCAGACCTCCATCACCGCCAAGCGCTCTGTCAGCACCTCTTTCCTGGGCAGGGACTGTGAGGGAGGACACCTCCTGTGTTGGGTGGCACTGTCTGGGCAGTGATGGGGACCACGGTCACCCCACAAGCCTCCCTGACCCTTGCTGCTCCCCAGCCCGCTGGCCTGCCCGACATGCTCCTAATGCCAGCTTCGCAGAAAGGAAGGCTCCTCCCTGGGTCCACTGCACACCTTCATATTGGGAGGCACCCCCCCACACTCCCTCTGTTACCTCGGCATTGGAACATAGTGATGTTGTGGCTTGGGGTCCTGATCATGAAAAGGGCACAGCACTCTGTCAGCAGAGACATCCTCCCAATAGGAACTATTAGGCTTAGAATCTCCGCCTTGAAGAGAGAAGGGAAGGGGAGGGAGGGGAGGACACACCAAGCCAGCCTGACCTCTGGACCTGCCTGCTCCCCTGCCTTCACCCCTGGTCCCACCCGTGAACTCCTCCTGCGCCAACAGTGCCAGGGGTCAGCCGCCTCTCGTTTGTAGCCCGATCAAAAGGTTAACGAGCTCCGAGTTTCATTCCTTATCACATGTTTAAGACTGAGCGAGGCCTTGAGAGCCACACCTGGGTGACTGACCCTCCTGTTCTTGTCCTTACGCAACTGCAGTCACGCATGGCCCTGCCAGTCTTTTGTTAGGTGCAGCCATGGTTTCTTTGCTTAGCATTCACCTGTGACGTCTGTACTGGTGACAATACGCTCTTAAATGCCAATTCATGGACTGAAGTACCAGCCACGCTTTTTTTCCCTATTCCCCTTGACGGCATTGTTCACACCCAGAGAATGTGGCTTGGCGCAGTGCTCTGGTTTGACGTGATTATGCAATGATGCTACATAGCAGTGGGGCCAGAGAAATAACACACTCATCAGGAAAAGTCACATGGAGACAAACTAAAAAAATGTGTACGAAAGATACAAAAGACCTTTCAAATATAAAGAGTCTTCAAAATAAATAGAAAAAGGATTTCCCTAATGGGGAACATCTTTTGCTTTTGCCCACCCAAAAGAGTCTGTGGCTCCTTCATTTGGTAACAGCTCCCAGGAACCACCCTCTCCCACACTTAGTCCAGATGATTTGTGTGGACTGACCTCTACTTCACCTACATGTTACATAAATCCAGCTGATAGAGGGCTTCCCTGGGACCCTGGCTGGAACTATTGGGACAAAGATATGTTCTCCCTATAGGATGTGAAGGTGGAAAGACGTTAGCCACCTGTCTTCATCTGGTTTGTGCTGCTATAATAGAATACCACAGATGGGATAATTTATAATGAACAGGGGAGTACAGACTCACAATTCTGGAGACTAGGAAGTCTAAGAACATGGTGTCAGCATCTGGTGATGGCCTTCTTGCTACAGCGTATTGTGGTGGAAGGTAGAGGGGCAAGAGAGGGAGAGAAAGCAGGGGGAGGAAAGGAGAGAGACACACAGAGAGAAAGAGAGACAGAAAGAGAGAAACAGAGGAAGAGAGACACACACACAAAGAGAGGGACAGAGAGAGACAGAGAGAGAGAAGGAGAGATACACAGAGAGAGAGAGAGAGAGACAGAAAAAGAGAAAGAGATACACAGAGAGAGAGAGAGAGAGAGAGAGAGAGAGAGAGAGAGGGAGAGTGTGCACTAGAGTGAGTACAAGAGGGGACAAACTCATCCTTTTATAAGGAACCCACTCCTGAGATAACAGCATGAACCCATTTATAGAATAAGTGCCCCCATGAACAAAACACCTAACTTTGGGGGACACATTCAAACTGCAGCACCATCTTTGCTACAAAATGGAATGAATCTGCATGAGAATAAAGCCAATACAGGCTGGGTGTGGTGGCTCACACCTGTAATCTCAGTATTTTGGGAGGCCAAGACAAGAGGATTGCTTGAGCTCAAGAGTTCAAGACCAGCCTGGAAAGCATAGTGAGACCTCCCTTGTCTCTAGAAAAATTTTAAAAATTATCTGGGTGTGATGGTACACTCCTATAGTCCCAGTTACTCAGGAGGTAGAGATGGGAAGATCACTTGAGTCCAGGAGTCAAGGCTGAAGTGAACTGTGGTCATGCCACTGCACTCCAGCCTGGGTGACAGAATGAGATCCTGTCTAAAAAAAAAAGCCAGTGCAGGGAAATAGAGCAGAGGGATGTGGGCGAACAGAGAACAGATAAACATGGGGGTCATCCCCTTATCATCCCCCAGCCCAGACCTCTGTCACCTCCCAGTGCTTTGTCAACACCTCGTTCCTGGGTGGGTCACGGACACGAGTCTGGCTCAGCCTAAACCTGTTGGATCCTGAATCCTTCACTTACGTTTCTGCTATTCATAGCAAAGAGAGTCCTGACTGAGACCCACCAGCTGAAAACAGGGCAGAGAATAAGAACCAACACTCAAATGAAATGCACATGGCCATGGACATGAAAGCAAGCATCCCTCTCAGTAAGGAAATTCAAGAATTGCACGTGAAAATAAATGCATATTATCATGAATTGAATTGTGGCCCCTCTAGAAGACATGTGGCTTATTAACCCCCAACACCTCACATGGAGATAGGGTCCTTGCTGAGGTAGTTAATTAAGATGAGGTCTCACTGGAATAGGCCAGGCCCTAAGTCCAGTGCTGGTGTCCTTTGGGGCAAGACAGTCCATCTGATACTGAAGACAGAGATAAGGGTGAGGGGTCTACACACCAAGGACTGGCAGATGTTTCTGAGAACCTCCAGAAGCTGGAAGAGGTGAGGCAGGATATTCCCCTGGAGCTTCAAGAGGGAGTACAGCTCTGTCCACACCCTCATTTCAGACTTCTGACCCCAGAACTGCCGAGAACACACTTCTACTGCTTGCAGTGCCTGGGACCTGGCACTTTGTTGTGGTCACCCTAGGAAGCGAACGCAGTTACAGTTTTCCACATCTGAACTTAGCAAAGTATCTTTAAATAAAAATTCTTAATTGTTGGTATGGTTTAAGTTATGAGTGTCCTAGCAGTTTCACAACACGGGTCAACAGTTTTAAGATAATTTGTCCTCTTTAACTTAGTAAATTCCATTTTTAAGGCATTATCCTAAGGAAAAATGTCATATAGGAATTAAGAGTTTTGGAAAAGATGCTCATAGGAACATGCTTAGAGTAGAGTGTAGAAACAACGTGTCTAAAAATGGGAGAAATGTTAAATAAATTGGAATGTTAAATGTGAGAGATAATAAATATTAGACGTTAAAAATAGTGTATTTAAAATACACGGCACAGGGAATTTTCTTTCTCTAAAGAGAAAAATAGGATATAAAACTGTTTGAGGTAAAATAAAATTTATTTTTAAAAGATCTACCATATATATTCATATAGCTAGAAAAAAACTCCAGAATCTTGAGTAGTGATATCCGAGCGGTAGATTTAAAGATTATCTTAACTATATTGTTTATTCATTTTTTTATATTATTATTTTCATACATATTTCTTATAATGGTTCTACATTCCATTTGCTCATCAGGAGAAAAGTTTTGTGCATTAAAGTTAATGTGCACTAACTTTGGTTTGAAACTAGTGTAGAAGAAACAGTCTCTGAAAATCCAAGATCTATGAAGAGCACCCAGCAAGGGCCAGCAAACTTCCTGCATGTTTGAAGTCATAGGACAAATGTAAATGTGCTAGCAAAGGTCTCACTGTGGGCCACAGTGTTTTCCAAGTGACATCTGGGACAAGGAAAACACATGGCCGCTTTCTAAACCCCCAGGGCTTGGCCAGGCCACAGAGCCTGTCACAATGCAGGGGTGTGACATTTTTGTCTGTGGACCCCTCTTGCTTCTCCCCCATCACTATTGTGTTTCTTTTCTTCCTGTTTGGTCCCACGATCCATGAATGCTTGAGTTGGAAGAGACAATGACACGGGGAGGTTGAGAGACTTGCTCTGGCTACCCCTGCAGGTCAGGGACAGAGTCAGGAGAGAGCTTGTGGCGTGCCACATCCCCCAGGCCACCCCAAGAGGCTCACAGGGAGGACATGGGGGATCAGGAGCAATCCTTCTCTGGAGGGAGACAAGGGCAGAAGTGTCCCCAAGCTGAACCCTCGGACCCTATCTCTCAGAGCTGAGAGACTGCTCACCAGGATCCCCCTGTTCCCTGTGAAACCTGGGTGCCCACACCCCTGTTTCTGCTCTTATTGCAGGTCAGGTCTGCAGCTGGGAGGGGCAGGACTGGGTTTCATGACTCATGCTCCACCCTCTCCTCCAGCAACCTGAAGCTGGGCCAGCAGGGGTGGGGCCTGGCGGGGTTCACTGAGCCCAGCGGAAGAAAGGTGGGTGCCACCTGGGGAGGGCAGGCCTGCTCATGACCACCCTGGGGCCCTGAGACTCACCAGCCACAGCGGCCTTGTGACCACCCTTGCCCTCGTGACAGTAGACTCTGTCCCAGGCCACAGACAAGTCCAGAGAGGCTATTTTCCTATGTCCTCCTTCACCAATAAGGGTGGCCCCGGCAGTGCCAGCTGCCTTCCTGGGATCCTCCTGAGAGACCTACCTTTCTCCCATCAGGGGCTGCACAAGGCCCCATTCTCCAAGGCCCAGGGCTTGAGGCTTGGGTTCTCCCTCAGGTATCCCTCTTTCTGGGACTCCCCACACCCTTTGGGAAGTGCTCCCCTCGAAAGGTGGTCTAACAGGTGTGGCTGCTGGGACCACTGCCTGCCTAGAGGTCCATGGAAGGGACCTGGTGAGACAGTGTCACGCATGCCAACCCCATCCATCCTCCCTACAGCAGGGCGGGCCATGTGATCTAACCATTGCCAACGGGTCTCTCAGTAGCTGCCATCAGTCAATGTGTATCACGTGACCCACTTGTGCCCAATCAGGCTCTTGCTTCCACAGTGGTTTTGACTGCAGCCTGGGCCAATGGCCTTGGATGGTCAGATTCTAGCTGCCACTGGGAGTGGCCCATGTCGTCCTGCCCAGGGTCTCTGAGGTCATGGTTGCTGCCTTTTCAGACCTTATCCAGCAGCCCTGGGTGATCACCAAGGCCACACACCTTTAGGGAAGAACAACATCCCTTCAGGTTCCCTTATTCAGAACCTGTTGCATACTTTTAGGAACCCTGACTGGTGACAGTGACCCCGAAAATGACAATTTCTCTTTATCTGTCAGGGTTGAGACCCTCTAGGAACTCGGTCCCCAGAAGGTCCCCAGAGAGGGTCATAGAACCCTGACCACAGCCTGGACCATGAACATACATGCGACCCTGATATACACATCTGTCCACTGTCACACGTGTGCAAGTGCAGGTGTGCGTCTGTGGGAAGTGTGTTGCCTGGGGGGAGGGGATGACTTTGAGTCTGTCTGAATTGCTGCTTTGAGTCAGTCTGTCTGTCTGAAATTTTGCACAGACTGTTTGTGGGTTCCAGATGTGATAAAATAGGAGAAAGTAAGAGAGTGTCTGTCACAGCCCAGGCTTCTAGCCCAACCTCTCTAGCAGCTGGTGGTTTCTCAGTGGCTGTGCTGGACCTACACCTTGTCTGGAGGAACAGCCAAACCTTGGCTGGGAGGAAGGGCCTATGTCCCTTGTTCTGGGCCCTTCCAGCGGCTGCCTGAGTGCCAGGACCGGGGGCAGCAGCAAGATCCAGGCAGCAGGGGTGGGGCTGGAGGGTAGTGGCTCCCACTCTGGAAACAGTTGGTTTGGTGTATGGGAAGGGTGTTGGGGTGAGAAGGCTGCTGCAGTGTCTTCTTGTAGCCTCAGTGCACCTGGGAACACCCAGTATTGCCCATGCAGATGTGGAGCACAGGTTGGGCTGCAGGCAGGACACTGAGGTACCCTCCCCTGCAACCCCCCTCCCCTTGCTGGGCCTGCCCTGGTGCCAGAGGTGGGGGATCTGGTTTCTAAGGATGGGGCAGGGGATTGCTGAGAGATCCTGTCACACTTTTGGTTCTTGCTGGACTCTTGGACTTAGTTTGAAGAAATTTCATTGTGATGAAATACACATAACATAGATTTTATTATTTTAAACATTTTTAAGTACACAGTTCAGGGGCATTAAGTGCATCTCCAGAACTTTCTCATCTTCCCAAACTGGAACTCTGTTCCCATGAAACACTCACTCTCATTCCTTCCCCAGCCCCCGGCACCCTCCCTTCTCCTTCCTGTCTCTGTGGGCCTGGCCACTCTAGGGATCTCATAGGAGGGAACTCCCATGGGACTTGTCCCTTTTAGTGACTGGATTCTTTTCTGCAACATAATGTCCACAAGGTTCATCCATGTTGTAGCCAGTGTCAGGCCCTTCTTCCCTGTCTGTTCAGTGGGCTTCTGACCCAGAGCTGCCCCCTGACCAAGCTGCCTCTCCCCAGAGTGGGAGAATGTGTCCAGAACAGAAATCTCAGGGCCCAGGGACACTGCCCTTTATCCTGTCCTGTCCTGGGCTTCTTTGGGGAGAGGAGTGGACTCTGAGCAGGCGTGGACTTCTCCCTATTCCAGCCCCTCACCCGCCACACACAGGCCTAGGTGAATAAATCAATGAACAAACATTCAAAACAAACCAAGGCTGAGGCCCAGCTCCCTGGCCATCCCAGGAAGCTGCTCGTCATCACTCAACGGGGTCCTGGCTTTTCAGAGGTGAGAGGCCAGAGGCTCAGGGGATGTTGCTCTTGGCCTACTTCTTCAGCCTCACCTAAGAAGGAGAGTTGAGCCAGGCTCGGTGGCTCAGCCTGTAATCTCGCGCCTTTGGGAGGCTGAGGTGAGTGGATTGTCTGAGCCCGTGGGTTCGAGACCCGCCTGGGTAGCAAGACCTCATCTCTACAATAAATCAAAAAATCAGCCGGGCGTAGTAGCGCATGCCTGTAATTCAGACTACTTGGAAGGCTGAGGCGGAAGGATCGCCGGAGCCCAGCAGGTCAAGGCTGAGGTGGCCGGGAGCAGCCACTGCACTCCAGTCTGGGCGACAGAGTGAGACTCCACCTCAAAAAAAAAAAGGAGAGTTGTGCTGCGGCTGGCAGTAGAGCTGAGCACCATGGAGGGTCCCTTGGATCTAATGGCTTTGGACAGGGCTGGGGGCTGGGCCTGCTTGGGTGAAGAGGGTGGACCTGTTCCACTCCCTCCAGAGTGCCCTGCTTTGGTCTGAATGGCTTGGTGTGGCCATTCACCCTTCAAAATGTGGA
The DNA here is from genome assembly GCF_000164805.1 of Carlito syrichta. Taxonomy (NCBI): domain Eukaryota; kingdom Metazoa; phylum Chordata; class Mammalia; order Primates; family Tarsiidae; genus Carlito; species Carlito syrichta. The sequence continues at coordinate 296,737 of NW_007258181.1, read as the reverse complement.
CAGAGGGGCATCTGGTCACTTCCTCCAGGAGGGCTCAGCCTCCAAGTGGGAGCCACAGAGGCCCCTCATCCCCTTCCTGCAGAGATCCCACAGATGAGGCCTATTCTAGGAGTGCTTCTGTTCCAGGGAACCGAGTGTCTTTTGACTCACCTTTCTCCTCCTCTTACGTGGATTTGGGGCAGTGACTGGAAGAGCATCGGTCCAGAAATAACTCCCTGTGAGGGGCTCAGATGGATCCTGTGTTCCAGCACCTTCCGGGGACACCTGCTTGCCCAGTTCTTAACTCCTTGGCCTTTTCCATGAGTGGAGGGACTGGAAGGGGGACCCCAGGACTGGGCAGGTAGGAGCAGGCAGCATCAGGATGAATCTGATGTAGGCGCCAGAGGCAAAGGCAGGACAAGACCTCTCAGTCCACACACTCCTCTCTGTGCCTCCAGTTGTGTGGTGCTCCCATCTCTGCCCGGTCCAGTTGACCCTTCTCCCAGAGGAGCCTCTCCCACCCCCACTGCTTAGCCTGGGGTCTCCTCCACTAGGAATTCTCTTCCTCACCCTCCCTCACCCCATGGCTCCCACAAATGCCATGTCTCTGTGCTCCCCATACCTCCAGGATTAACCTGTCCCATACAACTCTACCTACTACTTTAAGACTGCCCACCCCATGTCTGTGCCCCAAGCCTCATCTTTCTCTCTGTACCTTGCCTCTACTTGATACTTGTTTTAGAGTGAATAGTGTCTCCCCCAAACTCAGGTCTACCTGGAAACTCGGAATGTGACCTTGTTTGGAAATAGGCTCTTTGAAGATAGAGTTCATTAAATTCTGATGAGATTGGACCTGATTAGGGTGGTCTTAATTCCAATGACTGCTGTCCTTATAAGGAGTCTGTGTGAAGACAGAGATGACAGAGGCAGAGCCTGGTGGATGTGTCTACAAGCCAAAGGACACCAAGGATGGCTGGAAACCACTAGAAGCCTGGAGAGAGACCTGGGTCAAATCCTTCCCCAGAGCCTTCAGAGGGAGCTTGGCCCTGCCAATGCAAGTTTGGACTTCTAGCTTCCAGAACTGTGAGAGTCAATTCCTGTGGTTTTCAGTCACTCAGTTTGCATTCAATTAGTGCTAGTAAACGGGTACAATACAGAATTGCATATTGATCTAACCTGAGTACTGATCTAATACAATTTTGACTGTATGGTACATGCCTTCTCCTAATTCTCCCTAGGCCAATCAAGTTTGTTAGAAGAAGAAGGAGGGGGAGGAGGAGGAGGAGGAGGAGGAGGGGAGGAGAAGGAGGAACAAGAGGAGGAAGAGGAAGAGAAGGAGGAGGAGGAGGGGAAGAATAAGAATAAGAAGTAGAAGAAGAAGAAGAAGAAGGGGTGGCAGCATGCTCAGGATATGAGGGGCTAGTGTCTACACAGGAACCCCTGTGCTGGGGCCTGCCCCAAAGCCTTCTCACCCTTACCTTACACCAACTTGAGGGTGCTGTGACTGCACACTGTCGATAAAGAAATGGAGACCCGGTCAGGCTCAGTGGCTCAGCCTGTAATCCCAGCACTTTGGGAGGCCGAGGTGAGTGGATTGCCTAAGCCCGTGGGTTTGAAATCCGACTGGGCAACTTGGCGAGACCTCATCTCTACAATAAATCAAAAATTAGCCGGGCGTGGTAGAGCACACCTATAATTCCAGCTACTTGGAAGGCTGAGGTGGAAGGATCACCAGAGCCCAGCAGGTCGAGACTGCGGTGGCTGGGAGTGGCCACTGCATTCCAGTCTGGGTAAGAGTGAGACTCCAACTCAAAAAAGAAAAAAAAGAAACGGAGACCCAGGCTGGTGGTCACCAAATGGGTGTCCAGCAGGGACAGTTGGGGCTGGACTGTGGGCTGGCCCGAGGAGCCTAAAGCCCATCCCTTGCCCATGATCCAGCCACCGACCAGCCCACCCCAGTGTTCCTCCCTACCACACCCCCACAACCAGCTCAGGCCTGACAGTGAGGAATGAGGGAGGGAGGCATCTCCAATCTGCAATCCGAATCAGCCTGGGAGTCTCCATAGGGTTTGCTAGGTATGGCCTTGGGGAGGTTCTTCCCTGGGAAGACACCGGATTGCTTGGTCAAGACGGGGGATGGAGTGGGCTGGAGAACCCAGGGCCCTAGGCACTTCCTCTGCAGGCACTGGAACTCCTCTTGGATGCTGTGATAGTCTGCTTCCTGTCATTCTGACATCTGACTTCTGTCCGTTGACACCCAGGGAAACCCAAGGTGGCCCAGCCACCAGCCCTCTACCTGCTCATGGGCTCTGAGAAAACAGAAGTAGATCTGGCTATTTGGGTACCTACGACTCCTGTGTTTCTAAACCTGTTGGCCTGGTCCTGACCCTTTCTTGCTGATTATGCAAAGAAAGTTCTGGAAATTTCCTTCCAGGCCTTGGGGACCCAGAGATTCCTGGTCCTAAGGAAGAGCTAGTTGCATCTTCTTCCTGGTTCGGCTGGGTCTAAGAGGCTCTGCTCGATTTCAGACTGTCACGTTGTTTTAGTAGTTTTGGAATTAGCTGTGTTTTACAAGAAAAATGTTTTTTTCCCCATCAAACTTTTGTTCTTTCTGCTTTAACGGAAACCACCATGGAAATGCCAGCATGATGATGGTGTGCTAATGTCATTAGACTTTGTACCATGGCACAATGTCCCTGTAAGGTGTCATTATAGAGTGCTTGGTCTGGGGATTAATTTATGTTCGGTAAAGACAGTCATTGATTCCAGTGACCACCTTGTCTTCCTCATGCCATAGCTCATGTGTTTTCTTTTTAAACAAACAAACAACACCTCAAACCATGGAAACCAGGTCAGAAAAAATGAGAACATCTGCAGACTGTCCTCAAAAGCCGGTGCTGCCCCTCGGAGTCTTGTGTCCTTTTCCAAGTCACAGGCTTTCACATTGTCTTGACTGTCTGGGGACCAGGGACTCCCCATTCTCCATGGCCCCCAATCACTGCACAGCAACTGGCTGGGCCTGCGAGACATCTCTGATTCTGAGATTCCTGTCACTGGCTCTGTTCTTGGCCTCCAGGGACCCCCTCCTCCCCGGGGCTGTGCCAGCCTGAGGGTGCCAGGCCAGGCATCCAGTCTCAACCATACATACCTCTCAGACAGCCATTTCTTCTCGAAGCAAGTCTCTCAGAACATGTGGGAGGAAAGGTTCATTAGGGTGACCACATTGGCACTCTGTTGGGGGTGGGTACAGTGAGGGACTGGAGCTGGACAATCTGATTCTCCTAGGCTACTGCCCTGTTCTGTGTCATGATGTCCCTCTCCAGGAGACCCTTGACCCACATGATAGAGAGAAAGGGGTCACCCCAACACTGCCTTGGGGAGCTGCACATGGGGACATGCATCTATTTCCACCGTGGAATTCTAGCCAACAACTACAACTCGTGATGGTGCCCAGCATTTGGCAACATAACAGGACACTTCCTGGAGGAGATTGGGGACAAGGCAAGGTACAAGCCACATCCTGGTGGGTCCTTGTGCTGTTTTCATAAAAGACTCATCGAAAACACCACTGTCAACAGCATTATCAGTGCTTTTTGTTTTCATCTTTACGTATTTCTTTATTTTATACTTAGCATTTTCTATTAATTTTCATACTCAGAAAAAATGTGCATTATGAGAAAAGACCAGTCTGCAGAGGGAAAATTTCATCTTGTTCCCACTTAAGGCAGCTGAAGTGGCCAGGGATCCATCCAGAAGCCATGGAGAGAGCCGGTGTCCCTGCCTCAGCATCACTGGCTGGCCCTCCTTAGTCCACCCCAAGAACCTGCTCCCAGGACAGGGGTCTTCCCCTCCCCCACCATCCAGCCTAGCCACTCTGGGTTGTGAAATATCACAGGCAAAAACGGTTCAACTTCTGGAGCCACAGGGACCTTCCAACTCCAACCTTCCTCCTCCTCCTCCTGCTCACCCCTTCTGTGCTTCCCCACAAACTTGGCTCCAAGACACAGCCAGCAGCCCCAAGTCCTTGTCCCCCTTCCCAATCATCCCTGCCTGGCAATACCCCGACTCTGTTGAAGCCTGGATACCCCATACCTGCCCTGCAATTCCCTCTGGGATGGATCACATATGTTTGGGCAACAGATGGCGAATGGACATTCTACAACGCAGAGTATTTCCACTGGGTTGGCTTTTCCCATCTGGGAGCCTGTCTGGATTTCCCTCTCCTCTTCTTCCTCCTCTGCCAAGAACCTCAGTGTCCAGAGGGGGAGGATCCGGTGGCTGCCTCCTGCCCCGTGTCTTTTGCCGGGGCCACACTCTGCTCTAGAAGCAGTTCCCCAGCCACGGCCACTTTCGTGCCAGCCCTCCATGCCACCACCCTGGTTATTTCCTTACTCATCATTTGTGCCTTTAGTGTTATCTCCTTAACTGGGATGCACGGTCCTCAGGAGAAGGCATCTTGTCCTGTCCTCCCCACAGAACTCACAACCCAGGCAGGGCTCAACACACAGCAGGCGTGTCTCGAGCCTGTGTGGACTACCTGGAGGATGGCACCGTGTTCGCCCTAGCAATGAGCCATTCCACCTCTCTCTCAAGACCTCCCCTTCCCACCTCCACTGTCTGTCACCATCTCATGGCACAGTCTGGACCATGCTCACCCATGTCCATCATTATACCTAGCCCATTTTCTGCAAACGGCAGAAAAGCACATATTTTTTGAAGGAGTGAATAGTAACAAAAAAAGAGATAGTTCCCTGTGCTCGATGCCAGTGGTACCTGGAGACGCTGAGATGACAGCTGCCACTCGGATGTCTCCTAACTCCTGGCAGGAGGCTCACGCCCTGTGCCACCCCAGCAGAAAGCCTGGAATAAAGGCTGTGGCCATGGTCCTGCAGCCCCATGCTGGGGCACTGGTCCTGGTCTTCCCACATCTGCATGGGACCAGAGTACCCCACAGTCTTCTGATCTGTGATGGGGAAGGAGTCAGAACTTGCTCCCTATTGCCTGGCACCTCCAGTAAAAAAAACGGTGTGAAACTGACATTTGCAGGTATAGTTTCCCTCCACTTGAAGAGGGACAGGTGGCTTACTCCACAGATGCCTGGGCAAGACAGGGGACCACCCCTGCCAGGTTGTGGATGTTGCTCTTCAACTAGCCCCCTTAAACATTAATGCCTCTGTCTTGCTGCCCCTCTCACACCACCAGCTGCCTATGACTGCAGAACACGAGTTAGGGACACACAGACATCAAAAGACCTCTTGGAGCCGCAGGCTTGGTCTTGGCCCTACTTTAATGTCAAGCAAATCCAACTGCCACATCAATAGTTCCTCACTAATAACAGCCACAGAAACAAGAACTAGAACCCCTAGAGCATTGGAACTAGAAGGGCCTACTGGTCCACAGATGGGCAAGTTTCTGTCCAGTTTGTAACAGTTCTGCTCTGCCAACCTGAGGCTACCTCTCCAGGCCCTCCACCCTCAAGCTCCCCAAACCTCCTCACCTTGTCCCAACATTCCCTGGCCTTAGGTCCCTCCACTTCTGCTTGGCTTGGGAGATGAGGGGCCAGGCTTGCTCTGCCTACCTTCATGGTCCATTAAAGCAGTCCACAGAAGGACCCACATGATGAAAGTCGATGCCGTCCGAAATGGGCAGGGGCAACTGACCTGGCCAGTCCCACACGCCCAAGGCGGTCATGGGGTGGATGCTTCCCAGGGGAGCAGCAGTATAGGGGGCAGTGCTCTCCAGAGCAGGCACTGCACAATCTCTGGGTCCACCTGTTCCCCATGAGCTCCTGACTCAACCCATGGGCAACTGGGCCATTCCCAAGTGTTTCAAGCTTGTCTTTCTTCCCATATGCCCCTCCCAGGCTAGGGCTGTGACTCCCTGACTATCTGTTGAGCTCTCCAGACACAATCAAAGCAGACCAAGGCCTCGAGGAGGATGCTACTGCAGTGGTGGATCTTATTTTCAGGCTCCTGAAATGACTAGACTGAAGCCCTTTTTTAAAACAGGACAGGCCGGATGCGGAGACTCAGCCTGTAATCCCAACACTTTGGGAGGCCTAGGTGAGAGGATTGCCTGAGCCTGGGAGTTTGAGACCAGCCTGGACAACTTGGTAAGACCTCGTCTCTACAATAAATCACAAAAATTAGCCAGGTGAGATGATGTGTTCCTGTAGTTTCAGCTACTTGGAAGGCTAAAGCAGAAGGCTCTCCTAAGCCCAGGAGGTCACGGCTGCGGTGGCCATGAGTGTGCCACTGCACTCCAGCCTGGGCGACAGAGTGAGACTTCAACTCAAAAAAGATAAAATAAAAATTTTTAAAGGGCAAAACCAAAGGAAACAAGGCCCAGAGGATACAGAAGAGCCTTAGGCATCTAGGAGGGGAGGGTTAAGAAGGAAAAGCACTTTGTCTTCTTCCTGGTGACTTGGAAAAGCCATCCTGAAAGGGGTGCTACCACCCCAACCCTTAACTCACAGAGAGGGCGGATGCAGAGTTGGAGACAGTGCTGGGTACCAGCTGGCACTTGTCCATCTGTATAAATGCTGCTGTCAAGCTCCACTGTCTGCATTTATTGATTTATTTTAAGAGTTTTGTAACATACCCACAGCCAGGGTGCCCCATGCCCATGGCCCCGGGGTGCTGGAACTATGACCATTAAAGGCACCCATTTCCTGTTGGGGGTGTTTCCAGTCTCAAGTTCTAAAAGCAGTAAGATGAACTCCAGAAACACTGCAGTTGTAAGGCAGGCTTAAGAAATTCCAAGTGGCAGCCGGGCTCGGTGGCTCAGCCTGTAATCCCGTGCCTTGGGAGGCTGAGGTGAATGGATTGCGGGTTCGAGACCCGCCTGGGCAACTTGGCGAGACCTCATCTCTACAATAAATCAAAAAATTACCCAGGCGTGGTAGCGCGCGCCTGTAGTTCCAGCTACTTAGAAGGCTGAGCGGAAGGATTGTCAGAGCCCAGCAGGTCAAAGCTGCAGTGGCCGGGAGTGGCCACTGCAGTCCAGTCTGGGCGACAGAGTGAGACTCCAACTCAAAAAAAAAAAAAAGAAATTCCAAGTGGAGCACTTTGCATACGCCGCTGCCTTGACCCTTTTTCCATCAGCCATGGTTAACCCCACTGAGTTCTTTGACAAGGCTGTCCGAGGTGAGCCCTTGGGTTGCATCTGTTTCGAACTGTTTGCAGACAAAGTTTCAAAGACCACAGAGCACTAGAGAGAAAGGATTCAGATATAAGGTTCCTGCTTTCACAGAATTATTCCAGGGTTTATGTGTCAGGGTGGTGACTTCACATGCCATAATGGCACTGGTGACAAGTGCATCTATGGGGAGAAACTTGAGGATGAGAAATTCATCCAGAAGCCTACAGGTCCTGGCATCTTGTCCATGGCAAATGCTGGACCCAACACAAACGGTTCCCAGTTTTTCATCTGTACTACTAAAACTGAATGGTTAGATGGCAAGTATGTGGTCTTTAGCAAGGTGAAAGGGAGAACGAATATTGTGCAAGCCATGGAGGAAGGCTTTGGGTACAAGAATGGCAAAGCCAGCAAGAAGATCACCATTGCCAACTGTGGACAATTCCAATAAATTTGACTTGTTTATTTTAAACTACCAGACCATTCCTTCTGTAGTTCAGGAGAGCACCTCTCCATCCCATTTGCTCGCAATATCCTATAATCTTTGTGTTCTCGCTACAATTCTTTTTTCCTTATTCCCTTCCACATCTAGTTGGATTGCAGAGAAATAAAAACTAAATTAACAAGAACAGCAAAAAAGAAATTCCAAGTGGAAAAGAAGACTCGCTGTTTCCCACAAATCTTTAATAATATACAAAATAATAATAAAAACAGAGTACCGTTCTTGCAGGCTTTGAGATGAAAGTATTTCTTCCATTATGTTAAGTGAGAAATTCCTCCAGTCATTTGCTTATATCTCCAGAAGCACATGCTATGTTTTTTTTTTTTTTCCTCATAAGGTGTACAAGACATGGAAGACTAGGAAACTGAGTAGAAATCAAGGATTCTGGAAGTATAGCCTCTAGGTGCTGAGGACACAAATGCCAACCAAGAACACCAGGAAGCAGAGGCCCATCAGGATGGGAAGCACAGGCTTCTTTAAGAGAGTGCCAGGAGGAATTGCACTGAGGAGAGAAGACAACCCTTCTGAGGTTTGCCTTTCGGTCTGACCGCCTTCCTTTCTTTTCCTGCAGAGCAAGTTCCTAGCCCAAGGGGCTGGGGAAGGGAAGATGGGTTGGCTATTGTTGGCACAGGGCTGTCAGAATTCTGGAAGCTCAGGAAGGGTGGGGGCCAAAGGTCAAGTGCACCTGCATCCAGGGACCATCTCCAGGAAGGCAGCCTGAGTTGCAGTTTTTATTTGGTGCTGACAAAATGTTTCCAAACAGCCAGCTAGGTGTTTGCAAACTCAGAAAACCTTTTGGCGGACTCTGGCCGGGCCTGGAACTGGGCGGGAGGGGGTGCTGAACCCTGACTTCCTGATGCCACCTTTGTTTCTGGGAGAAATGAAGGATGCCTGGTGAGTGTGAGCAGGGCCCTGGTTTGCTTCCTTTTTGTTTAGTTCTCCTACAGACAGATTTTCAGGGTGCTGGGACCCTCAGAAATGGAAAAGGCAGTTGTAACCTATCCCGCTGGAAGAAACTAAAAATCTTCCTCCAAATTCTTGATGCATAAACCCGGAACAAGGCCAGAGAATGCCTTGGGGGACTAAGGAAAACTCTGGGACTATTCATTTCCTTGAAAGCCTTTCAAAACAAACTGACCCCCAAACAAACCCTGCACCCTGCACGCTGGGTGTGTGTGGTGATTGGGAAATACCTGGTCAGGCCACCTTGGGGCATCAGGAGACACATCCCATTTCCTCCCTGCCCTCCTTCTAGGCTCTACCCCTGCAGCGTTGGCCCACCAGGACAGCCTCCCCAAGAAGGGTTCTAATTCTAAGTCAATTTCCCTTAACCCTCACTCCCCACCCCTTTCTAAGAAGTAGTATTATTTAACACAAGGAAAAATGATTCTAGGCTATATTTAAATCTCAACAGAATTTAAATCCCAAACTGCTGCCTTCCTAAGGCTTAGAAAATGCCCTTGGTCCATGCCTTCTGTCTCCCCTTGAGAACACGTTTGATGTTCTGATGAGGCACAAAGGATCATGAAGAGGGTGATACAGAAGCAGTTCCCACGTGCCATTTTCATCCTCTCCCATCTCCTCATCAACCGGGTAGCCAGTCTGATTCTGTCCAATATCCTTAGTGTCAGCCCCAAGGTCCAAGCACAGGATACAGCTTCTCAGCCCCACTTGCTGCTGGGTGGCAGCTCCAGGAGACCTGGCGGCATACCAAAGGAACCAGCCCAGGGAGCCTGCAGATCCCAGTCTTGCCAAGGGGTGAAATTCTGGGGGCTGAGGGGGCTGCTGGCAGGGGAGGCCCAGAGTCCCCAGGGCCCCCGACCATTGGACCCCAAGGAGGCTGCAGGACCAGGGCGCTGGGGCCAACAGCGATGGGGCCCCTCTTGAATGCGCGGCTGTGGATTTCCAGAAGATGCCAGCCACGTGTTCTTGTTTTAAGTTTCCAAGTTGCTGAAAATTTGAGATTTTTTTACAGTACAAAAGTAACGGACATCTCCAGAAGCGGGCCTCTCCAGGTGGGCTGGGGACGCACCTTGGGACTTGCCCCCGCGTCCCTGCACCCCCTCTCCAGGAGCATCCCCACCGGACAGACCCCACGCTTCGAGTCTGCGGCCTTAGCCCACCCTCGCACATCCCGAAAGACGAGGAAGGGGTCAGTCAGCAACGCTCTGGACTCGGCGTCCTCACTCGGAGATCTGTGTACCCGCTGAGAGCCGTCCTTTCCCGAGGGGCGAGCTCAGCGGCGTCCACCGACCCCGATAGGAGTCCCCGCGCGTGGAGAAGGCAGGCGGGGCGGGGGGGAAGCTCTCGGCCAGGGGGAGGGGCCGCCGCAGGG
>NW_007258181.1:285746-286442 GCF_000164805.1 Carlito syrichta | reverse complement strand
GGTGGCAGCGGCGGCTCGAGCAGCAGGCGCCCGAGCAGCGCAAGCGGCCAAACGGGCAGCAGGGCCCCCGAGGCCAGCGGCTTCCCGGCCTGGGCGCTCCGAAGGAGGAGGAGGTGAGGTGGCGGCGCCCGGCGGGTGGAGGTTGCCGCCGTGGGGGCTCCGCGCGGACGACCGGGCGGGGGCACGGGTTTGCGACCCCCGCTCGAGGTCCCTGGCGGCCCTGCATGTGCGGGCGCGTGGGGTCGCGGGCGGGCACACCGATCCATCGCCTCCCTGGCTCCCCTTTGTTACGGGGGGCCGGCGTGGGAGCGGGTCCGCTCGCTCCGCGAGACTCAGAGGGTCGGAGTGGGGATGGAAGCGACCGCGAGCGCCGGGGGGCGGTCTTAGAGCGGGTCCGTGCGCCTCGTGGGGATCAAGGGGTCCCGGCATTGGGTGGAACCGATCGCGGGCAGCAAGGGCTGGGGGTGGGAGCGGGTCCACGCTCCCCGTGGGGCTCGAGGGTTCGAGGGTCCGGATGGAACCGACTACAGGCGGAGGGGTTTTGGTGTAGGAGAGGGTCTGAATGCCCCGCTGGGTTTGGGTTCCCGGAGTTGGGATGGAATCAACCTTCAGTGCGGATTTGAGAGCGGCGGGGGCTCATGGGATCTTGGGATCCGGATGGTACCGACCGCGGGCGGCGGGGGCCGGGGGTGGGGG
>NW_007258181.1:256071-285619 GCF_000164805.1 Carlito syrichta | reverse complement strand
CCATCCTTCCCACGGGGCTAAGAAGGTCCGGAGGGATAGAGTGGAACCGACCGCAGGCGACAGGTATGGGAGCGGGTCCTCAGGTCCTGTGGGGATTAGGAGGCCCGGGGGTCGGGATGGAACCAACAGCGGGCCACCGTGGGAGCGGGGTGCGTGCCCCGTGGGCCTGAGGCGGTCCGCAGGCTGGAGTGGAGCTGACCGCAGGCGGCGGGCTGGGGCGCGGGATCCCGCGCTGAGCGCCCTCCTGGTGGCCCCGCAGGTGCGGCCCGGAGCCATGGTGATCATGTCGGAGTTCAGCGCGGCCCCGGCGGGCTCGGGCCAGAGCCAGCAGAAGCCACTCCGGGTGGGTTTTTACGACATCGAGCGGACCCTGGGTAAAGGCAATTTCGCAGTGGTGAAGCTGGCGCGGCATCGAGTCACCAAAACGCAGGTGCGTGGGAGCGGCGGGACCCGAGCGCGGCGAGGCCTCCCTCAGGGTGCAAGGCCGATGCTCAAGGAGTGGGCGACCTGACCCCAGGCGGGGGACCTCAGGTTGATTCAGTGCCTGCAGGGTTGATTGCTATAGTGGGCTCACGCTAACAGGTTTTAGTTTGGGTAAAGAAGGAAATTCTTTATAGTATGTTTCTGCATGTTGGGAGACAGCAAAGAAGATAATGACAAAAATAAAAAAAAATCTAGAAGTGCAGTGGTTCATGGATTCAGAGCTAAAGCCCTGTAACGTGAGTCTGCAGATATTTAAGATGCTTATTTAACTTTAATTATTTTACATAATATTAGTGACTACTTTGGTTATTTCCCCCCAATTTTTTCTGACGTTTTAGAGACATAAAGTGTTTGAAAAATTAACTTGCAAAAAAATGAAATGTGACAATTAAGTGGGGTTTTCTTTAAACAAAATATCCTTTTTCTTTTTAAAATCTGTAGGTTGCTATAAAAATAATTGATAAAACACGATTAGATTCAAGCAATTTGGAGAAAATATATCGTGAAGTTCAGCTCATGAAGCTTCTAAATCATCCTCATATCATAAAACTTTACCAGGTAAGAGCAAGGAGTTGCCTCTCTCCATAAATTCTGACAAACTTATTGTATTTTATTTGCAATAATATAAATCTACAATTTCTAACGGTTGCCCCCTTTTTGGGGATTTGTGTCAGAGTTGGGGAGTTACTGGTATATACTAAATAGGCTGGTTTTTATAAAGTCAGATGTGTTTACAATTATTTTCTTGTTTGGGGATCATAATTCAGATTTACTTCATTAAAATTGTACTTAGTTCCCTAAGTTGTTCTGGTTTTAAATGTGTACAGGTCTGTTGTTAACTGTGCTCTCTATGAAAACAAACCAGCACATCTATATATTGCCATAAGCACTTAGTACATCAGGATGAATTCGAGGGAAATTAGAAACTTCCACCTGTGCAGATAATGATTAAACTTTAAAGCCAGCTACTCATACCAGTTTTCATTAACTTATCTTTGCAAAGACAGTAGTGAACATTTTTCTTCCCTATTTAAGCTCTTCCATGAAAAATGGAGAGATGAAAATACTCTGCCATAGTAAGAACAAGGAACTTGTCATCTAATCCACGCTAGGAACATGCCTCACCCTGTCTGTCTGTTGGTTTATTTTGCAACTTTATTTTTGTTCTCATGTTGAAATTAATAAATTATTTTTTCGGGAAATAAGTCCTAATTTAAATAGAACACCCAGGCAGTCTCTTACTTACACCTCCCTAATGATAAATGACCACTTTTGCAAAGACAAAATGAAATCTTCCTATAGAAGAATAAATTCTTTGTAAGCGCTCAATATTTCATCCAATCATGAAATATTCCTCTGGACCCCACATAATTCTGAGGTGATTCTGGGTGTTGTATGTTTGTGCAGTTGGGATGGCTAGGTTTACAGTGTGGTAGGAGAGAGAATTATGATTTGAAATTATTCCCCCCAAAGTCTCTCAACTCAATTAAAATACAGGTAGTAGTATCGGTAGAGCTTGCCAGTTAACTCAGTACCTTTAAGCATAGAACTCAGGCTGTGCACAGTTTTCATGTTTTTTGTCTGTTGTCATTTTTAAGTTGTACACTGAGATAAGAAGTTTTCTCCTTGGCTGCTGATGTCACTGGTTGTGATACGTGCCCAACCCATTTCCTTAGGGGTGGGCTGAACTGGTTTTGTTTTTGCCTTTGCTAAAGGCTGAACCATAAAGTTAGAACCTTCCTTTTCTTCCTGTTCTTCCACTTTGCGCATTGTGTGGAGTTAAGGAAACATATTGCCCTTATGTTGGGTGCTGGAGATCTTTTCTGGAGGGACATTTTCCTGTTGCTGCTGTATGTGATGCTTTAGCTGTCTACAATTTCTAAAGGTTGCCCCCTTTTTGGGGATTTGTGTCAGAGTTAGGGAGTTACTGGTATATGGTAAATAGGCTGTCTACAAGACGTAGAATTCAGTGGTGTGGCCATGCTTTTTATTCCTCTCTAGTTTTCATTCAGCTGGCTAAGCCCCAAAACCCTTTGGAGACACTTCCCTCGTTCCCTTAGGCTTTTTAGTTCACACACACTGACTTAGTGCTTCTCCTTCTCCCTTTCTTTGCTTGGGGAAAGGGTGGGCAATAGTCTGCTCACAGCCAGGACACCACACCCATTCAGGGGTAGGGGAAATTCTAGACAAACTGCTAGAACTCAAAAAGCACTTTTCTTATTAGATTTACAGCTCAGGATATTTGTCTTTGAAGTGTCTGTTCTAAGGAATAATTTTATATTTTGGACCCAGATAAATCTTTTTCATAAGAATATATTGTTTCTCTCCCTACAAAATGTGTAGACATACACACAGAAATGAGTTATGTCTTGAGTCTCTTTTGAAGTCAGATGCTATTCTTGAGCATTGAGTGAACCTTAGGTTGTGGGGTATTGGCAGGTGCTGTTCTGTGCATGGGCAGTGAGCAGTGAGTACAGCCCACCTGGCAGAGAGGCCTCTGGCCGTGCATTCATTTCGTCAGTTCAGCAGTGAGAATGAGGCTTTGGTTTCTGTCATTCAGTCTGCTTGGGCCATTGGCATGAGTAATCTATTGTCTATAAGGCTTCTAGAAGGAAGTCAGCAGAAGTCAGCCTCTTTACATCTGCAATGCCCAGAGTCCTCAAAATGCACGTGAGGGGTCTCAGATGGGCTGATATTTATCAACAGAATTCTAACTTACTTAGGCCTTTTATGAGAACAAGGATGAATCAGGATAGGTAAGGACTCTACCTCTGATCTTTTAAAACTTTCTTTCTGAGTAGGAATCCCCTTTGTATTTTCTTTATTGCAAGAAGCTTCTTTTTTTATTTCCTTTTTAAAATGATGAATATACTTGTCCTGGAAAGGTTAAACTTTCTCCGGGGCTCTAGTGGATTATTGATACCATTGGCATGCTCCTGTCTTGTGTGGTTAAATGTTAGGTCTTTATTTCTTCAGGTTATGGAAACAAAGGACATGCTGTACATCGTCACCGAATTTGCAAAAAATGGAGAAATGTTTGGTGAGCCACACTTGCATTTCATGTCTGTTGAATCAAATGTACTAGTGCATGCGGGTCTGCATGTCCCAGGATTCCACGGCACCCTCCCGCCGTGCCCCAGATGCCGGCAGGTATGGCACTGTGGGACGTGGCTGTGTGGTTGCCCCTCAGATCACTTGACTTCCAACGGGCACCTGAGTGAGCAGGAGGCACGGAAGAAGTTCTGGCAGATTCTGTCGGCCGTGGAATACTGCCACAACCATCACATTGTGCACCGCGACCTCAAGACGGAGAACCTGCTACTGGACGGCAACATGGATATCAAGCTGGCAGGCAAGGAGGCCCCCACCCTGGGGCACTCGCCCAGGAGGCACTGAGGGATGAGGGGGCACCGCTGGCCAGATCTCATGCATTCGGGGCACACACTCTTGCAGCTTCCAGTCTAACTCTATCTGCCTGTTTCTTTGCCTCTCAGACTTTGGATTTGGGAATTTCTACAAGTCAGGAGAGCCTCTCTCTACGTGGTGCGGGAGCCCTCCGTATGCAGCCCCGGAAGTCTTTGAGGGGAAGGAGTACGAAGGCCCCCAGCTGGACATCTGGGTAGGAGCCATGTGCGCGCAGACCCTGTGCTAAGGCTGTGGTGGCTGTGGGTGCTGGTGCTGATGCGTAGCCTGTGGTCCTCAACAGAGCCTCGGCGTGGTGCTGTATGTCCTTGTCTGCGGTTCTCTCCCTTTTGACGGGCCCAACCTGCCGACGCTGCGACAGCGGGTGCTGGAGGGCCGGTTCCGCATACCCTTCTTCATGTCTCAGGGTAGGTGGACATGCTCTCCTTTCGGGTAGGCTCTAGTGCCCGCCAGCTACAGGAACTGGGGGCAGGGCAGAGGCTGGGCCTCTGTGATGCCTGTGAGGCTGTCTTCTGAGGCCACTGGGGGGCTGGGAGACAGGCCCAGGTTACTGTAAGCCAGGGAAACCCGACCCATGGATGCTTTCAGTGCCCTACTTCTAGGGTGGCCAGGTGCCCTCCCTCTGCAGGTTGGTGTCTCATCTCTGTGGTCCCTGCCCAACACCAGTACCCAGGCCGCTGGCCTCATCCCTGAGTCTGATACCCTGGCCGCTGCTCACAGCATCTTTCTGTTTCATAAAGATGTTTGACCATGGCCCACTCGTGTGTGACGCTGCGGAACGGGAGAGACTAAGGGTTCTCTGTGTGGGGGACATTTAGAAAACCAAAGCATGTCCCCCAGGAGCCCGAACCCTGGTGGACAGCTCTCCTGGGTGGCAGGTCCCAGCTGAAGGCACAGGTGTTCTTTAGGGGAGGTCCCTGTGCACTTGCCCGCGTGGGGTGGTGGGTGGAATGTACAGTCCCGGTCCCCCGCTCAGTCTCCCGGCCCCTCTGCAGACTGTGAGAACCTGATCCGCCGCATGCTGGTGGTGGACCCTGCCAAGCGCATCTCCATCGCACAGATCCGGCAGCACCGGTGGATGCGGGCCGACCCTGTCCTGCTGGGGCAGGCCTACCCCACCCTCTCTGCACACAGCTACAACTCCAACCTGGGCGACTATGATGAGCAGGTGCTGGGCATCATGCAGAGCCTGGGTATTGACAGGCAGAGGACCGTGGAGGTGAGCCTTGCCCTGCCCTGCACATATTGGCAGCCTCGCACATGGTCAGGGAACAGGGTGGCTCTCGAGAAAAGCAAGTGCTCATCAGCTGAGTTCACATGGGAGCGCAGGCTATTTAAGGGCCAACATGTCCACTCCTCCAAAGGATATTCTTGGCCACCCAAGAATAACCTGGGGATGGTCTCACAGGGAGAGGGCCATGCTGGGCTGCCCTCACACTGACCCCTGCTTCTCTCTGCCCAGTCATTGCAGAACAGCAGCTACAACCACTTTGCCGCCATCTATTACCTCCTTCTGGAGCGGGTCAGGGAGTACCGCAGTGCCCAGTGCGCCCGCCCTGGGCCAGCCCGGCATCCCAGGCCCCGGAGCTCAGACCTCAGCAGTTTTGAGGTGAGGGGGAGGAATCTCTTCCTAGAGCCTATTTCCATCCCCAAGCCTTGGGTTGTGTCCTGGAAGTTGTGACTCCCTGGCTTAGACATGCCTGAGAGCAAGGAGCAGACTGAGCCCCTGGCCCGTGGGGCACCCTTCCCCCTGTTAGGCAGCAACTTCCCTGTGTGGATGGTGGGGGACCCAGTGGGCAAGGAAGTGCAGGGGCCGGGCCCCACCCAGCGGCCACTTGTTCCTGCCCATCCCTGGTACTAGCATCTCACACCTCCTCCTGTCAGCTAGGTGCAGGTACATGGCCTGGAGGGGTGGCTACAGGGGCCGGAGCCCAGCCTGGCCAGCATCTGTCAGCACTGTTCCCAAAGCCAGCATGGTTTTTGTCTCCTGACATGGGCAGTCATCACCGGAACTGCTCCCCTGACTATGTCCTTCCTGTCTGCCGCCCTTAGGTGCCTCAGGAAGGCTTTCCCTCTGACACTTTTCGGTCCACCCTGCTGTGCCCGCAGCCCCAGGCCTTGGCGCAGTCTGTGCTGCAGGCTGAGATGGACTGCGAGCTCCACAGCTCACTCCAGGTGTGTAGGTGCCTACACAGGCTCAGGGAGGGCCTGCCTCGTTCCTGGTCGGGAGGCTCAGGGCGGGCCCACCACATCCCTGGTGGTGGTCTTCCTGGCGGTGGTGCCCCTGGCGCCTGGCTCACAGAGCCCCAGGAAGTCACTGGTTTGTCTCCCTCCGGTGCAGCCCTTGTTCTTCCCGGTGGATGCCAACTGCAACGGAGTATTCCGGCACCGCCCCGTCTCCCCCAGCAGTCTGCTGGACACAGCCATCAGCGAGGAGGCCAGGCAGGGGCAGGGCCTGGAGGAGGAGCAGGAGGCCCAGCAGCCCCTGCCCAGCAGCACAGGCCGAAGGCACACCCTGGCTGAGGTCTCTGCCCACTTCTCCCCACTCACGCCTCCGTGTAAGTGCTGCAAGGGCCCAGGAGGATGCCTGCTGGATAGGCATGTGACTTAAGGCTGCGGTGGGCTAATTAGACTGGGTGTTTATTGCCTGGCAGCCTCCTCTGGTTGGAGTTGTTGGGATTTGTCCTTGTTTTAATCCCTGAGACCAAGGATTGCTCTTAAACCCTGCCCTGTGTGTAGTCATTTTGATCTAGGAGACAGTGTGGGGTTTGGCCTACAGCAGACTCCACCTGGGCTGCCCCCAGATCCTTGGCCCCAGGCCACTCTGCATCTGGGGCCTGAGGTTCCCTGTAGTTGCCCCCCAGGGAGCTTTGCAACTTTCCTTTGGTGCTCTCTGGGCTTGAGGGGCCTCGAGCTGTCAGTAGACACCCATTTCCCACCATGGTTGAGGGCAAGGACAGGGAGGCCAGGGCAACTGGATGTTGGAGGCTCTGGAGGCACCGTGGCCAGTCCCTCTGCACCCAGCAGTCAAGAGTGCCATACTGTTCTGCAGGTATCATCGTCTCCCCCTCCGCTGCAGTGAGTCCTGCAGAGGGAACCAGCTCTGACAGCTGTCTGCCCTTCTCTGCAAGCGAGGGACCTACAGGACTTGGCAGTGGCCTGGCCATGCAGGGGCTGCTGGGTACCTGTTCCCCAGTCAGACTAGCTTCACCATTCCTGGGCTCGCAATCTGCCACCCCAGTGCTGCAGGCTCAGGGGGGCCTGGGAGGAGCCGTCCTGCTCCCCGTCAGTTTCCAGGAGGGACGGAGGGCATCAGACACCTCACTGACACAAGGTGAGCCATGCTCCTTCCTCCACATCCACTTCCACCCTCCCCAGGGGACACATACCTAGTAGCACATGACTTTGTCCTTGGTGGCGAATGGCACCCCCTATTCTCTTCTGGGCCTGGATGGACCAGGAAGTCCTACCCCAGCTCTGGGTGTCCTGGTATGTGGGGATGGATCCAAACAGAGACTGAGCAAACAGCCCCCATTGGCTGGTTCTAAAGTCCTGGAGATGTGTTTGTGCTGAGCAGCACCCCTGCCTTAGAGGAAGGATGGGATCAGGGAAGGCTCCCTGGGTTTGGGCGCCAGACTTCTCCCACCACATGTGCATCACTCATCTTTTCTTTGCCTCCCACAAAAGCTTGGAAACCCCCGCAAGCTAAGGGCTGTGGGTCTAGAGCTAGGAGGTAGGAGGCCACTGACCATCCTCTTTGACTGTCCACAGGGCTGAAGGCCTTCCGGCAGCAGCTGAGGAAGACCACACGGACCAAAGGGTTTCTGGGGCTGAACAAAATCAAGGGGCTAGCTCGCCAGGTGTGTCAGCCCCCCTCTAGTCGGGCTTCTAGGGGCGGCCTGAGCCCCTTCCATGCCCCCGCACAGAGCCCAGGCCCACACAGCAGTGCCAGCAGCCGAGAGAGCCGGAGCCTGCTAGAAGAGGTGCTGCAGCAGCAGAGGTATGGCCCGGGCCTGCCGTGGTGTTCCTGGGGTATGCACACGTTGGGATGTCCCCTGAAATCTCTTAAGTGTCCCTGCCTCCTCTATGTAACCCGAGGGCACGTCCCCACCCGCTAGTCTAGAGTGACGTGGAGGTACAGCAGCTGGCTTGCCATGGAAGCCTAGTTGGTGCAGGGCAGTGGGGTGGTGAGTGCAGGGTGGCAGGGGGCTGTGTGCTGTTTGCTTGGCATCTGAGTTACCAAGAAGCCAGGTGGAGCAGGAGAGGTCAGGTGTTATCAGGGATGAGTCAGGCACCTGTGGGCTCTCCCTCAGCTGGCAGTTCCCCAGGGCGGGCAGGCCCTGAGACTTGGGTACCCTGGAAATCCGATAGCATCCAGGAGGCCAGAACCACAGAGCCAGCGAGTGACTGTCCTGCGCTTTGTCCTCACAGGCTGCTCCAGTTACAGCACCACTCACCCAGCTGCCAGCAGAGCCCCCAGCCAGCCCTGGCCCCCTATGTGCTCACCCCCTGCAATGACTCCGGGGCCACCCCGCTCCCCAGAGCCCTCCTTGTATCAGGGCTCCCGCTGCTGCCATGCCCTCTCCTCCAGGCTGGTGTCTCCCCTGTGTCCTCGGCGGCTCGGCTCCTGGATGCCCACCTGCACATTGGCACCGGCCCTGCAACCCTGCCCTCTTTGTCCCCGCCGCGGCTGGCCATGCTGGCCCCAAGCTGTGACCCTCCCGGGCTGCCACAGGGGGACTGTGAGATGGAGGACCTGACCTCGTGTGCACTGGGGACGTTCGTCCTGGTGCAGTGAGGCCCCGGGCCCCATCCTTGCGGCCACGGACTCTTCCAAGCAATAACTTAAGCGTATGCGAAGATGTTTTTGGACTTAAAGCCAAGAACTTTCTAGAAGTGAAACAAGCAATACGTTAGGTGTTTTGGCTTTTTAGTTTATTTTTGTTTTATTTTTTCTTGCACTGAGTGACCTCAACTATGAATAGGGACTGGAAACTTTCTAAAGAAAAATAATAATCGAAGGGCGTGTCATGTGGGCGGGTGGTAGGGAGGGCAGGGAAATGGAGGGAAGGTGTCTGGCCGGCCAGGGTGGAGGGGACTTTAGTTCCCTCCATGGCTTTGTCACAGTTGAGACAGTGACCTCAGACATCCATGGCAGTAAGTGGACGAGTCTGCGTGTATGTGCACGTGTTGATTACTATCCATTTTTTAAGTTAACAGTTCTCTACTTCCCAAAACATTTATGCTTTAACAAAAACTGTGAACTTTCTGCTTTAGGTATCAGTTTTAAAACAGCTCTAAAGGGTCAGCCCAGGCAAAGATAACCTACAGACTCCTAGAACTGGCTCCCCTGAAACCAGAGCCTGGAGGATGGTTTTTCCTATTTTAGCTGAGAAGGTTTATCACCTCCTCAAGAGTCAGTTTTCCAGGATTCTTCAGAGGAACCCCAGGAAGAACCTAAAAGGGGCTAAGGGTGACTTTGAGCTGGTGGGGGCTCTCTCTGAGGGCCACTCAGCCCAGAGCATCCCCGGACACCTTCCAAAAGTTTCTTCCTGCTGCACATCTTATTTCCGCTGCTAATTAAGTGTTTGTGCATTTCATGATCAGGGTCCAGCAAGAACACCTGACTTGGGTGAAATTGTGCAATATCAGGAGGCTGACTGTAGGGCAAGATGGGTGGGAGATGGGCTCGCTGGGCAGGGCTGCTCCTGCCACTGGCAGAATCCTCCTGGTAGAACAGCCCGAGTCCCAGGCCTGGGCTCCTGTTGGGCTTTAATTCAAGGAAGATGAAATGAGAGGTTTAGGTCAGTGTTTTTATAGCTTTGTTTCTTTTTTAAGCAAATACTGTATATGTATATAAACAGGAGACGAATACACACTACTTATTTTTTATATTTTGTACTACACCTTTGTGTTCCTGGTTTAAGCTTCTCTCTTCGGTCATGTCACCGAAGCATCCCTTCTGTACCAGGTAGGTGCATGTAGAGGAGAGGGCCACAGGGCCTTCCCTTCTGCAGTAGGGTAGAGGTGGCAGGAAGGGTGGCCCTCGCCTGTCAGGTCAGGCTCACCCCTGGTGGTCAGACTCAGTGGTGGCTCCATCAGCCAGAAGCAAAGGAAACTGCCGCTCCCCACCTGCCCTGTGTCCAGTCCCCACCCTGCTACCCAGCCCAGGTGCCTTTAGCTAACTTCAGCGTCTTACAACCTGCAGTATTCAACAGAGGTCATGAAGAAAGGGGGAAAGGTGGGTATTTTAAGAAGCCAAAGATTGACCAGTTCTCTGAGGGCAGGAGGCCAGGCCAGCACAGAGGTTGCGTCTGTTCCCGTGCTGCCAGTGCCCGGCCAGGCAGACCGCAACTGCCCCTGCACCGTCTGCAAGCTTGCTGCTCCCCTTCCTGCTGCTGCTGCTGCTGCTGCTCTGTGGCTGTTTCAGAGATGGGCAAAGGGCTCTCTGGGGAGACCTGGTGCCTTGCTGCAGAGAAAACACCAAAGTCTCCTGCTCACGCGTCAGGAAGTTTTGTACCGGGAGGGAGAATCCAGACCATCTTGGGGCAGCTGGGCCCTTTGCCTTCACTTTTACAGAGGTAGCACAACTGATTGCAACACAAACCCTCTCCCCTTTTTGAAATGATTTCTGTTCTAATGCCATAGATCAAAGGCCTCAGAAACCATGTGTGTTTCCTCTCTGAAGCAATGACAAGCACTTTACTTTCACGGTGGTTTTTGTTTTTTCTTATTGCTGTGGAACCTCTTCTGGAGGACCATAAAGTTGTATTTTTGTTTCTTGTTTTGTTTTAAGAGTGTGATGTGTGTTTTGTAGATTTCTTGACTGTGCTGTTCTACAGACTGCAACACAATAGCCTATTTAAAGACACTACGTGATCTGATTGAGGTGTACATAGTTTGTTTTTGTTTTTTTTACCATAACTGAATTATTTTATTTCTTATGTTAACATGAGAAATGTATGCCAAATGATTAGTTGACGTATGTTTTTTAATTTAATATTTAAATAAAATATCTGGGGGGAAATCATTGACTTTTCCCCTTCCTTGGCTCACGTCTCTGGGAGCTCTTTCCTTCTGAGCTGTGTCATAAAGAGGCCACATCCTCCAGGTCTGAAAGTTTAGATCTTAAAGAAGAGGCATGGTGTCAACTCTAACGTTCCGCCTCCCCCCAGAGAGCTACTGGCATCCCAGCTGCAGTTGGACCCCTCCCCCAGCACAGAAGCTGGGGGCCTGGGGCCTGCTTGCTCTTCAGGCCTCCTTCCCAGCAGCCGACACCTGGGTCTGTCTGCAGCTGGTTCTTCCCTCCCGGGGCTCCTGGCCCCATTTGTTCTTACCCTTCACCCACGGCCTTCTCTGAATCTGGTGATAAATCAAGCATTTGGTGGGATCTTACAGCCAGATCATGTCCCAGCCTCTGAGCCTGCACCACCTTCCACCAATAGGGCAGGTATCACTGCTTGCAAGAACAAAGGGTTCTGTTCATTTTGGGACCTGGCAAATATTTTTGGTTTAAAAAAAAGGTTCTGCTGGGCATGGTGGCTCATGCCTGTAATCCCAGCACTTTGAGAGGTGGAGATGAGAAGATTGCCTGAGCCCAGAGGTTTGAGACTGGCCTGAATAAGTTAGTGGGACCTCCTCTCTACAATAAATAATAATAATAATAATAAAAAGCAGCCAGTTGTGCTACCGTTTTACATACCTGTAGTTCCAGCTACTCAGAAGGCTGTGGTGGAAGGATGACCTGAGTCCAGCAGATCGAGGCCATGGTATCAGTGATTGTGCCCCTGCACTCCAGCCTTGGCAACAGAATGACCTCCAACTCAAAAAAAAAAAAAAAAAAAAGCTCTTCACACCCGTTAAGGTGGTCATTGTTAAACCAGAACCCTTGTGCCCTGTTGGCGGAAATGTCAGATGGCACAGTCTTTGTGGGGAACAGGCAGAATTACCACATGCTCCAGCAATTCCTCCTGATTGCATATGCCCCAAAGAATGGAAAGCAGGGTCTGGAAGAGATATTTGTACCCTGTGTTCACAGTAGCATTGTTCACCATAGCTAGAATTAGGAAGCGGCCCAAGTAGCCATCCTGGATGAATAGATAAGGAAAATGTGGTCTACCATACAATAAAATATTGTTCAGCTTTCCAGGGAAGGAAATCCTGACACATGCTACAGCATGGATGAACTTTGAGGACATTATGCTGGGTGGAACAAGCCAGTCACTGAAGGACAAATACTTTATGATTCCACTCACATGAGGTCTCTGGAGGCATCAAATCCTTAGAGACGCAGTGGGGGGAGATGTGGGTGCTGGGGAGGTGCATGGGGAGTCAGTATTTAATGGGGACAGAGTTTCAGTTTGGGAAGATGGAACGTTCTAAAGATGGGTGGTGGTGATGAATCTGTAACTGTGAATATGCTAAGTGCCGTTGAACTGCACACCTAAGAACAGTTAAAATGTTGAGTTTATGTTATGTGCATTTTACCATAATAAAAAAGAGAGAAACCAAAGTATTTTCAAGGAGGAAGATGGTCAGGGAGTGGAGAGCAGCTTCTGTGGGAGAGTAGGCAGGAACCATGGCAGCAGGACAGGAAGGCCACTATGAATGACAAGGTCTGCTGGGCATGCCGTGATGACTCGATATGTGGCCAGGGTCAGCCCTGCTGTCATGTGGGGGGGACTGCTAGCATGGAGAGGCCTGGCCCTCAGGATGCCTGGCTGCGACCTTCTGCATGGAAGGTTCCTTGTTTCCCAAGGACTCTTAGCAGTTTTCACTCCTTGGAGAACAGAACCCTGACATCTAGGGTTGCTGGCCCTGGTGACACCGACTTGGTGAGCATGAAGCCATTCACAGGGAGGCCCAGCACACCAAGAGGAAGCCCCTGCTCAGGCCTCACCTGTGCGGAGAGCCTGACCAGGGAGCTGGGGCAAGGAGCTGCTCTGGACAGCCTTGTCACCAGCTCCAGGAAGGGCCCAGTTCAGTCAGATCTGTGGCTCTGCTGA
This sequence comes from Carlito syrichta, assembly GCF_000164805.1. NCBI lineage: Eukaryota > Metazoa > Chordata > Mammalia > Primates > Tarsiidae > Carlito > Carlito syrichta. The sequence continues at coordinate 272,708 of NW_007258181.1, read as the reverse complement.
ACCAGAAGGTGATTGGGGGTGGGTGTGCTCCGGGATCTGTGTTTATTGTTTGGGAACGTGGAGTCTTGGAAACCAGGAAGCGCTTAAGCAAAACCACGTGTCTGAACCTCTCCACTGCTTGGTTTCGTGTTGTGACACGCTGACTCTCAACTTGACAGGCCTGCATTATGGTTTCTTCATGCCACAGCCCGTTCCTTGCAGGGATGACTGTGTCTTCTCTGCCCTGGCGGCACTGAGAGCAATCTCGGCAGGTGGGGGCTCCTAGCTGACAGTGTCAGCTAAGTGACCCCCATGCTTCCCTGGCTCTATTGGTTCTTCCAGAGCTGCTGATGATGAAGGTGGTGGTAGAAGGCCTCTTGGAATTCTCAGGTTGGAGGCTGGAGCCTGCCTGGGGAGCCACCAGGGAGCTTGTAGGACCCCAGAATTCTGCCTGGGCATGTTGATCTGTTCATGAGTTGATCTGGTCCTTCCACTTAAGGATTGTCCCTTGCCTGAGGGTCCCTTGTCCCCTGCTTGGCACCCCCGCCCAGGGATGGCACTTTGCCCGGCACCACCTACCCAGGGCATTTTGCAGGATGTTCACACTGTGGACTTGTTCAAGCCTGCTGGAGCTTGGCCTGGCTGAGCTGCGCTCTGATGCACCCCTCAGTGCACAGGGGCACTTCTGAGCCATCAGTGGGGTGTTCTGTGGGTTCTGAGATTTTTTTCTTCCTCCTGATCCATCTGGCGAGGGGCCAGGCACAGTCTGGAGCATCGACCATATAGACTCAATGACTGCCATGTCCTTACTAACACAGGACAGAGCTAGTCCCACATGCAGAGTGGCACGGTCACTAAGAACATGGCCTCTGCTGATATAAGCCTGGGTTTTGTTCTGGTTCTGTAGCCTCCTCATTTTCAGTGTGGTCCGATGACATGACTATGCTGGGCGTCAGCACTCATGCTTTCAAGATAGTGCAGACAATGGTGGTGTCTACTTCTTAGGGTGGTGTGAGTGCCAACTAGCACGTGAAACTCAGCACAGTACAGGGTGCACAGTGGGCACTGGGCAAACATAAACATGGTGGTGTCCCCAAGTGTGTCACCCTTAGCAAGAACAGAACCAAATATCCACGAGGAAAGAAATGCCAGTTGAGCAGATTGCTCAATGTTTGGTCACCCACTCTAATGCTTCTGCCGAGGAAACTCACTCCTCTTGTAGAAGATAGGAGACCCTCACTGAAAGGTGCCCCAGGTATGCATCTGGGCACTCCTCAATCAGCCAGAGAAGACTGTGATTGCCTTGCAAGGACATAGGATGTGTCATGAATATGTGCCCCACTTTTCAGAAGAGGTCTTTCTGGTTGTTAAGAAAAACTGTCTCCCAGGAATGGGTGTGGGGGTGGGGAGGGAATGGGATGTCCCAGTCCAAAGCGAGGGTCACTGGGGATAGGACAGATGGGTGTAGGGAAGTCCCAGGCAGGGCACTTCTTTCTGTATGTGCTCATCTAATTCAGATGCAGGAACTGAATCTGACCTAAGAGGAACTGACTGGTTTGGAGCGGAAGAAAAAGTGTATGCCTCTGAGTTTTTCTTCCAGAATAATACCAGGGTATTTCAGATGGGCACAGCCACCCATGTGTGACATGACCTTTGATCTTGGGAGGGGTTCAGACTTTGGTGCTGGGTGGGTCCTGAAAAGGGGAAAGGGTGTTCAGGATGGCTCTTTGGGCTCCTGCACATGCTGGGAAAAGAGCATGGGGACCAGAGGGCCCTGGGTCTGGGCTCATGTTTGTGTGACTGGCATAGCTGGGGGGTGAGAGGGAGGGAAAGGGGAGGGAGGGAGGGAGGAAGCAAAAGTGGGAGCATTTCAGTTCCTCTCCTCCAGGAAGGCTGGGGGTACCATCTGACTTTCTCCTTTTTAATAATCGTTATTTCACTTTTATTATCTTTTGTTTTTATTTTTATAGAGATGAGGTCTCCCTATGTTGCTCAGGCTGGTTTAAAACTCCTGGGCCCAAGTGATCCTCCCACCTCAGCCTCCCAAAGTTTTGGGATTACAGGCATGAGCCACTGCACCTGGCCCCAATTTCACTTTTTAAAAAATGTGATTAAAACAGAAAGGACTTGAAAACTACTCAGGGAACTCAGGGGACCTGACGTACTCCATTCCTCTTTTTGCCTTTTGAAACGTGATGGGCTGGAACGAAGCCTGAGAACTCCAGGTCAGCCAGCCTTCTCCAGCACTTTTAGGGGGTTTTGTTTTCTATCTGAGGGGAAAAGAGCCTTCCTCCACCCACTGAGAGTCCACTGTCCAGCAAGAGGTTAAGTGTAAAGCCACTGACCCCGGGTTCCACATGGGCATCTGAAGAAGATGTGAATCTGCCACAGAAAAGTGTCCCCAGAACAAGTCAGCTCCACTGAGGGTGTGGCTGACCTGACTCCAGCAGATCATTCCAAAGTTTTGACAATGTATTGACCTGCATAGCTGCCCTCAAAATCAATGTGCAGGACATTCTATCACAAAGAATGTCCGGAGAGCTTCCAAGCAGTCCATTGGCAGTGGGTCCCCGCTGTGGCCCCAGCCTTGGGCAGCAGATGACCTGCTTCCTGTCTCTTGGGGCTAGTTTGCATTGTATAGAATTTCCCATGAGTGGAATCCTACAGTGGGTGATGTTGACAGATTTGGCTTCTCTCACTCAGCATAATTATGTGCAGACACATCCCTGGGCGTGTATTGTCGCTCCTCCCTCTTCCTGGCCGAGTAGTATTCCTTGATGGGCCGGGCCGCCCTGTATTTATCCATTCACCTGGTGATGGGCATGTGGGCTGTTACCTGCTCAGGGCTGTCATAGTGCTGCTGCTGTGAGTGTTTGTGTGTGAGTCTTTGTGTCTCGTGTCTCTTGGGTAACAGGGGTAGAAGAGCAATGATGGGATCGTATGGTATGATAATAGCTGTGAACTTTGTAAAAGGATGCCCGACTGCTATCCAGAGTGGCTGTGACAATTCACATTTCTGCTCATCATGTATGAGAGTTCCAGCAGTTCCATGGCCTCACCAAAACTCGGTATCATCAGCTTTTAAAATTTTAGCCATTCTAGTAGGCTATCTTATGTGACTTTATTTTGCATTTTCCTGATGACTAGTGATGGTCAATATCTTTTAATGTGCTTTTTTAGTCATTCTATTTTTATAGTTTATTAAAGCCTTTGTCAATTTTTCATTGGTTTGTTTGAATTCTTATTATTGAGTTGTAGGAGTTCTTTATATATTTTGCATTTAAGTCTCTGTTATATGGATGTATGTATATGTATGACAAGGAACCCCCAAAAAGTCAGAGTTATCTTTTGGAGGGTAGACCCCTTGTAGTACAGGCTTCCCCTGCTAAGTAAGTGTTCTAGGAATGCATTGGCATCAGTGTACCGGCTAGTGTTGTTATGAGAGGCTGCATTCAGCTTCAATCAATTTTTTGAAAAAGATTCTTTCAATGTGTTTGCTCATTTCATGATGGTTGACGTATGAGTGGCACCTGCTCACACTGTGCTGAGTGTTCAGTAGTTTTTGGCCCAAAATGGCATGATCCCCATGCCCTGCCCTCCCTATTCACCTGATCTCACCCTGAGGGACTATTTTTTTGTTTCCCCAGATGAAAAAGTTCCTCAAAGGGAAACATTTTGCCAATGTGGAAGAGATGAAACAAAAAAGGCAGAAGCGCTATTTAGCGAGTTCTAAAACTGTTTTGAGCAGCGGAAGAAACATCTCAATAGGTATAGTGCATTAAACGAAGAGTATTCTGAAGGTGACTAAAGTTTAAACATGTAAGAATAAATACACACTATAAGTAAATTCTGAGTTTTGGGGGTCTCCCTTATACATATGTACATAGATATATATGTACACATACACAAACAGAATATTTCTCTCAGTCTATGGTTTGCATTTCATTTGAAGAGTAGAGAGTGAAGAGTAGAAGGTTTTAATTTTATGAAGTTCAATGTGTAATTTATCCTTTCTGGCTAGTGCTTTTTGTGTCTTGTCTAAGAAAGCTATGTGTACCCCAATGTTTAGAGAATCTCTTGTGTTCCCTCCCAGGGGTTTTTCATTTTTAGCACTTGTCTATAGCTTTGATCCACTTTGAGTTTACTTTTTCTGTGGTTTGGGATGACAGTTGAGGTTTATTTTTTCTCTGTGGATATTCAGTTGTTCCAGCATCTTTTATTGAAAAGAACTTCCTTAGCCCCCATTGAATTAATTTGGCATATTTGTCAGAAATCATGGGGCCATCAGTGTAAGCCTGTTTCTGCCTCTACTATGTTCAGTTGATCTATTTTATGGTAATAGCACAATGTCTTGATTATTTTTATCATTATAGCTTAAATCTTGGTGAAATTAATAGTATAAGTCTTCTAATTTTGTTCTTCTTTCTCCAAAGTACTGTTGCTTTTCTAGATCCTTTGTATTTCCATATAAATTTTAGAATTAGCTTTCCAATTCCTACAGATTGTATTGATTCTATATACTTGTGTAGAATTGGTATTATTTCTTCCTTAAAGGCTGGTTGGAATTCATGACTAAAGTCATCTGGAGCTTTTTGAAGTCACTGGAGATTCTTTGTAGGAAAGTTTTAAATTCCGAGTTCAATGAATGTCTTTAATAGATTCAGAGCCATTCAGTTTTTCTAATTCATTTTGGAGTGAGCTTTGGAAATTTTGTCTTGCATGGCATTTGTTAATTTCACTTAAGTTGTCAGGTTTATTGATCTAAGCTTCATCATGTTCTCTTGTTATCTTTTTCTCACATAGAATCTGTACTAAAGCTGTCTATTTCATTCCTGATACAAAAATTTGTATTTTCTCTCTTTTATTTTCTTGATGGGAAGTTTATCAGTTCGTTTTAATTTTCAAAGGTCAACTGTTTGATTTCATGGGTTTTCTCTATTGTTTATTCATTTTCTATTTAATTGACTTCCTCTCTTTATTATCTGCCTTCCTACTTACTCTGAGTTTAATTTGCTCTTCTTCAGCTTCTTAAAAGATTAGCTCATCGATTTTATATCTTTTTTCTAATATAAACATGTAAAGCGACAATTTCTCTCTATAACCTCTTCTTTAGCTACGTCCTATACATTTTAATGTGTTATGTTTTTATTCTTTTTCAGTTCATAATACTCTCTATTTTTCTTAAAATTTCCTCTTTACCATTGAGTCATTTAGAAACATGTTTAATTTCTAATTACTTGACCATTTTTAGAGATCTTTCAGTTATTAATTTCTAAGTCATGAACATTTTTCATAAAATGTTAAAGTTTTTTTTTTGGTTTTTTTGTTTTTTTTGAGTTGGAGTCTCACTCTGTCGCCCAGACTGGAGTGCAGTGGCCGCTTCCGGCCACCGCAGCCTCGACCTGCTGGGCTCCGGTGATCCTTCCGCCTCAGCCTTCCAAGTAGCCAGAATTACAGGCATGCGCTACCACGCCCGGCTGATTTTTTGATTTATTGTAGAGATGAGGTCTCACTGCCCAGGTGGGTCTCGAACCCATGGGCTCAGGCAATCCACTCACCTCAGCCTCCCAAAGGCGAGGGGTTACAGGCTGAGCCACCGAACCCGGCTAAATGTTAAAGTTTTAAAAATGACTGAGACACATCTTAGTCCACCATTGGCTGCCTTGGAGACACGAACGTGTCCTGGGAAGTTGCCATCTCTGTCTTCTTTTTCTATGTGCTGCTGAGGGAGGAGTGCTAAGCTTGCCGGCCACACCTGTGGACTTGTCTGCACAGTGGGCTCTCTATTGCCTAGGCTAGTCTTGAACTCCTGGGCCTAAGTGATTCTCCCCACTTGGCCTCCCAAAGTGCTGGGATTACAGGTGTGAGCCTCTGCACCCAGCCACCTTCACCATTGTGAACTGCCTTCCCTTCACTTTGTGTGTCTTCCTTGTCCTGATGTCTACTTTACCTGAAATTGATGTGTGCAACCTAGGCTTCCCATGCTCAGTGAGTGTATGTGGAATCTTGGCCACTTCTGTACTTGTAGTCTGTCTTTGTATCTCTTCTGTTTCTTGCAGAGAGCATGCAGTTGGATCTTTGGTTTTTATCCATCCAGTTGTCTCTGCTTCTCATGGGTGAGTGTGGCCCGTTTGATCTCTGACATGATTAATGACATGGTTGAGTTTCTGTCCACCATCTTGCTCTTTGTCCCTCTGTCTTCCTCTGGGTTGACTTCAATGACCCCATCGTGTCTCCACATAGAAGGAGTGCAGCATACATACCCCTGTCCACATCCCATTGGTTGTACTGTAGACACCAGACCACACTCTGCATTGGGGAGCCTGGAGTCTTCCACAAAGCCACCTACTTTTATCATGTGTTGCAGAATGGTGTTTGTGTAAGATTTATTTTCATGATAACAACAACAGCAAAAGTCTGGGAACCACTAAATAGGGCAACGGCCTCAACTGATGGATACGGAGATAAAGACTTCTCCAAGACAAGTGAGTTTGTGTCCCCACAAGTCCCAAGCCTGGCATAGAGTCTGGGTCAAGTCCATCTGTGGATGGGCCTGTCCACAAGGGATGTCTGGTGCCATCAGTGGTGGGTGGAGACCAGCTCTTCCCTGCAAGACTTTGCCGTCACTGAGCCCCAGAACCGCTCAAGCCCCTCTCCTCCGTCCGCCAAGAGGACGACAGGAGCACATGTCCCAGGGTGTCTGAGGACACAGTGAGGGCAGGCCCAGGTGGGATTGCAGTGCAGAGACCCAGGCGAACATGAGTCACTGTCATTTCGTGAAGCTCGTCCCATGACACTCCAGCCTGGTTCATGCCAATGCTCGTTATCAGCTCCTGCCAGGGAAAGGTGGGGCCCAGACCCCAGGGGCTTGGGCTAGCATTTCAGCCCAGGGTCATGAGCCTGGCTCCCAGCCTCTGGGCCCTGGACATGCCTGCTGTCCACCTCAGCAGACCCCGAGGAGCAGGTGGGAGAAAGAAAGGGGTTTGCGAGCAGGTCAGTCATCCCAGTGGGCACAGGGTGGCCTCCCCCGTGTGTGGGCAACCATTGGCTTACATGTTATGGAGCCTCCCAAGATCACACTAGGGCCAGCCAGGTCATTCCAGCCCCAGCCTGGGGTCCCTCCTGGCACCAAGCTGGCTCAGCACTGGCTTGGTGTTTAAAGGGACTCCCTGGGCAGCATCAGCAGCAGATGGATGGCGGGGGGAAGGGCCCAGCTGGAAGGAGTTGGAGCCCTGCTGGCCACCACTCTGGGAGCCCTCCAGGCACCTGGGACTTCTGGGGGCTCTGCCCACCCTCTCCCGTGCCCAGCGTTGCAGGCAGGCTATGCTATGGCATTCCGAGAAGGTGCATTTAAGACATTTAATGGGTGAGCTCCCTCTCGGCATGGGGTATAATTAATTTTCCTGAAATAGTCACGACAGCCCAACAGTCACTGCCTGTCTGAGTCAGGCGGTGATTATTGCCTCTCATGGGCATGGTGTGCCATCGGCCACTCGGAATCCAGAGGGCTGTTGCTTCCCAGCTCTGCTGGGGTGGTGCAGGGGGCCTGGGGGTTGGCTGGAGCTTGGAAGGCACCGCTTGCTCAGAGCCACCCTGCCTGGAGGCTCCCAGGTGCGGGGCTGGCACCAAGGGTGGCACAGATGGGCACGCCAGCTGGTGGGGGCGCTCCAGTAGAGCTTGTGGGGAATGGCAGAGCCGCCCTTGGTGAATGGAGTCAAGGGAGGGAAGAGGGGCAACCCGACACACACCTCAGCAATGTCATCCAGTCAGAAGGTGGAGAATCAGGCCCTGACAATGTTGGGCTGGCCACAGTCATTACCAAGTGGTCAGAGGGCATGGGGTTTGCTTCCAAGGGTTCTACGTGCCTTTTGGAGTCACTCTCCCTCCACCTAGGTTGCTTCTGGCAGGAAGAATTGGAAGCACAGGGTGGGCCCAGCGCAGGGATGTGGTGATGGCTGCCTGTTGCTCTCTGCTCACTGAGCAGCCCTCGGGCAGCACCTCCTGCCTCGTTTCTCACCCAAAACATGGGCTCTCATGTGGGTGAGCTCTGTGTGTGGGCATCCCCTGTGTCCCAGGGGTGCCCAAGCTCTCCATGCTTGCAGGGTGCTGGGCTCTCATTTCTGCCCCGAGGGAGCCCCCGGAACTGTTCCTTGCCCGGAACCCTGTCCCCTCTGCTTTTTGAGCCCCGTGACTGGCTTCTCTCCTCATTGCTGAAGCCATGTGCTCAGAGGCCTGACACAGTGATTCAAATCCCAAGTGCACTGTGTCCAAGTCCCTGAAGGCATTCTGCTTTGAGGTTCCCATCTCAGCCTCCTTGCTTTATAGGTCAGGAAACTGAGGCATGCAGGGTCTAGGCCAGGCCCGGCTCCGGGAGGACCAGAGGCCAATGGAAACCCCTAGTAGAGCTCCTGTTATGGGGCCTAAATTGCCCCTGCTCTCACAGGCCCAGAACCCTCCAAGTGGATCACTGGCCTGAGCAGGGGCATGGGCCTGCTCATAGGGGTTGGCACTGGCTGGGAGGATGGATGGCCCAGTGTCTCCAGCTGCAGGATGCCACCAGCCCTCAAGCTGGGAGGTATCTACAGAGTGGTGGGTGTGGACCGCTCGAGGTGGGGTCGGGGCGAGGGCTAGGCTATGTCCTCTCTCCTCCTCCTGCTCCTGGGGCTCCTCTTCCTGAGGTCAGAAGGGTGAGGACCCCACTGTGAGTGAGGTGGTAAGCAGAGAGGTTTTCTCCTTACAGATGGGGAAACTGAGGTCTCAGAGGCCAGCCAGGGAGTAAGTGCATTCATTCTGTGACTGAGCAGAACTGCCAGTGGCCTAGCTGCCACAGGAGGGTCCGGGGCAAGCTAGGGGCCCCTCCATCCTTCCTCCTTCCCTCTGTGGCCCAGGTCTTGGCCCCACCCTCTGCTGCAAGCTCTCCAAGTCTCTCACAGAGCCTCTTGCTCAGCCCATTTCACAGATGAAGAATGTAAAGGTCAAAGCTCTCCATCTAGATCCCAGAGACGGTGAATGGCAGGATGTGGTCAGATGCAGCAGCCAGACCTCAGAGCTACCTGTGAAGTGATGGACATTCTTGGCCTTCTCCTGGGTGGACTCCTGTGTTTTATTGCCACTCCTGCCCTGTGGAGCCCCTCAGAGATCCTGCCCGATATCTGGGTGCGGAATGGGGGCCAGGCCTCCACAGGGGATGGGTCTCAATGTTTCCAAGGGGCCTCCTTTTTAAGAAGAAGGACGTGACAGGTTGAACTCTGTCCCCAACACCATCTGTCCAAGCTCTAACCCCTAGTACCTGTGAATATGCCCTTACTTGGAAATAAGGTCTTTGCAGATGTCATCAAGTTAAGATGAGGTCGTGTTTAAGGGGGGTGGGCCCTAAACCTAACATGATTGGTGTCCTTGTAAGATGAGGGAAAATTGGACACAGAGTCAGACATCTAGGGAGGGGCCACATAAAGACAGAAGCAGAGACCAGAGTGATGAAGTCACAAGGCCAGGAGCACCTAGAGCCACCAGAGCCTGGAAGAGATGAACAGGCCAGGGAGGATCTTCCTCTCGGGCCCCTGAGGACATTTTGCTGTGGATTTCTTCAGAATGCGAAATAATGAATTTCTGTGTCTTAAGCCGCCCAGTTTGTGGTAACTTGATACAGCAGCCACAGGAAACTAATACAGAGGCCCAAACACGCAAGTTCCTGTCTGTGAAGGATAAAGGACCCGCAGCATTGAGTCATCGGGGTCTGTCTGGGTCTGTCTGGGAGCAGCGCGGTCCTGGAGTCCAGAAGCCCCCCTCTGGCTCTGTCGCTCTGTGACGTTATCTGCACACTGCAGGGTCGTTGTTCCTTGAAAAGGAAGTATTTTCCCCATGGAATGATGCCTCCTCCAAGTCAAACATGCTCATATTTCTGCTTTGAACCAGATACTTCTGTGAGTAGAGGCATCTTTAAATAAACACATCCTCCCTGTCAAGTAGACAAAGGCCGATGGGGAGAAGCGGAAAACAGAGCCCAGGACCTCAGCTCTCTGGCGGGATCGGATACTCCCCAGTCTCCCTCCTTGCTTGCTTCTGCTTCCTCCTCTTGGTGGGGTGCCCTAGAAATGACCATGGGGCTCTTCAGTCCTGCCTGAGTCTGGAGGGAAGAAAGCCCAGGCAACCTCCTCTGCCCACTCTGTGACTGGGGAAGGGGATTCTCGGCTCTGGTGGCAAGAAGCAGCCAACCATCAAAGTGCTATGCTGAGGGAGGAGAGGGGAGGGTGTCTGACCGTGTTGGGTGATCAGAAGGCTGGGCCCCGCAGGGACACGGGTGGCCTGCTCCTGCTGAACTCAGACAACCCTGCTTCCTCTTCCTCAGGGTTGCTGGGTAAACAGAGCTGCTGTCTGGGAAGCCCCAGCTCCACCCTGGGAAATGGGTCTCCCCCAGGGCTGCTGGGCTGCTAGGAGGGGCACTCTTGGGGCTAGGACACAGGCTAGGGGCCGAGGGAGCCACTGACCGGGGCAGGCTGAGGCTGGGAAGGACTGCTTCTGCCTGACTGGGGACAGGGGGCAACTGGCCTAGCATGGGTAGGGTTTTGATAGAGGGCAGCTCTCGTAGAGAACAGGCAACTCAGGGCAGGCCCAGCAGTGGAGGTGGGGAGCCTGGGGTCCCTCCCCAACCACAGAAGGGCCTGGCCGGGGTTGGAGGAGTGGGTGGGCCTGTGTCCTGAGCTAGTGCTGTCTTCAGTGGTGAGGCCAGGGCTGGGTCGGGACCGTGGCAGGGGGCTCACTCCTGGCATGCCAGGCACTGACCCTAGCCAAAGAGCCTGTCCCACCTCCCAATGAGGAGTCCAGGCTACTGATGAACATGCGTTCTGGCCTGCCAGGGCCAGGGTCAGGATGACCCAGGAATGGCACCTGGAGAGTGGCCTCCTGGTGGAGGCTGCGGGGGCATGCCCTCTGGGAGGGAGGCTGGACCACACTCCCTGTCTGCCCTTATTACAAGGACGGGGCTCCCTAATCTGGCTGGCCTCCCCAGGCCCAGATGTCCACACTCCCTGCCCATCCACCTGTGTGTTTTGTTTGTTGCAAAACCTCTGCAATGCTCTCTGTGGAGCCTGCATCTTAACAGCCTCTCCCCCTTCCTCTGAATTGTCCCTGCTGGTCTGTTGCCTGAGAGCATAGAGGGCCCGGCCAGGGCAGCTGCACCCCAGAGTGGCCCTGGGCCCAGGGCTGGGAGGAGCAGGCTGTGGATGTTTCCCAGAGGCAGGCCTGTGGGCTGAGGCCCTGGCCCCTGGGGTCAGGTCCTTCTCTTCTGACCTTGTTTTAGAAGGAACACAAATCCCTCGAAGCCTTGCATGTGTCCCTGGGTGCCAGGCCCACCCCAACCTTCGAATGCCTGGCACTGCTGCTGCCCTGGGAGAGGGGCCTATCCTGGGTGGAAGCCAGGTGGTCCTCCCATGCTTGGGAAAGAGGGAAATGAAACTCCAGAGGGAAGTGGTTTGCCCCAAGCTGGGGGCGAGTCCAGGGCGGAGGGCATAGCACTCAGGAGGTAAAAGGTGGCATGGGACCAGTGGGTGGCTTGCCTCAGTTCTAGAGCCTCAGGGTTCTCTGAGCCCCTGCCCGCCCTGGATACCCTGAACACTCGTGGAAGTCGCTCAAGGCCCCTGGAGTGTGCTGGACATCCTCAGGGCAGCACCCCTGGCTCCCAGCCCCACTCTCCACTATGCTGCACCAGGCTTGGCCTCCCCGGGGTCCCCAAGAAGCCAGCCAGGCCTGGGGATGTGCGGCGCTGTCCCATTGCTGTCCCCACCGCGGGGTGCAGATGAGAGAGGACTGGGTCATCAAGAGGAGTCTGGTGCCGTTGGCCTTGGTTGCATCCATGGACCTGCAAGCTCATTAGGAGTCCATCGGCACCAAGCCCACTCATTCCTGTGGCCTCCAAAGGACGACCTCTACCTGGTGTCCTCCCCAAACCCATGACACCATGGCAGTGCTGCTGCAGGTCCATCATGGTGGGCGTCAGCCAGCAGAAGCTGGGCCTGGGTCACTGCCTTGCTGCCTTGCCGTAGGTGACACATCTTCAACGCTGAATCTGAGTGACCCAGGTGAGCAGGTGCAGAACTCTGGGGAGGGGTCCAATGGGCCGGCTGGCCACACCCTGAGTCACTGACCCTCATGCCCACTCTGGAGGCTGGCCTCATGGCTCCAGGACACAGATGAGGAACTGAGCCCAGACTTGGCCTGCAGAAAGCAGAAGGAGGGGTTGGAGTGTCCCCCAAAGTCACATTGCTCTCTCATGTCCTGATACCTCCCCTTTCACCTGAGTGAGGGGTGGGCCCCCAGGGAGAAGCAGGGGCAGCAGGATGCTGGACAGGAGTGACCTGGAGTGGAAGATGTGCATTTACACACATCTGCATAGGATGTGCACATACTCACACATGCACAGGATCCTAGGTGCACAGCATGGTACAAAATCTGTTTTCCTATTTATTCTGACTTGGTCACCACAACAGGCTTGGTAAGCAAATATTTTTGTCCCCACAGTGACAAAGAGGAAGCTGAAGTGACCCACATAAAGCTGTCCAGCTTGTCGGATGGGGTTGGCCTGTGTGACTCCAGTTCAGGTGCCTCAGAGCCCCAGGGAGAATGTCATTGACCGTCTGGCTAAGGTGGGCAAGCTCCCAGCAGAAGAAGGTGTCATGTTGGTCAGCATGACCGTGGGGTGGATATCACCTGGGGAGTGACCACAGGGGGAAGTGACCATGGGGAGGAAGTAACCTTGGGAGTGACCACAGGGGGAAGGCGACCTGGTGGGGAGATAACCTCACGGGGGTGATCACAGGGGTAAGGTGGCTTTGTGGGGAGGTGACCACAGGGGAAAGTGGCCCTGCAGAGAGGGATGACCACAGGGAGAAGTAGCCACGGAGAAGAGGTGAGCACATGGGGAGGTAACAGCGGAAGGAATGTGATCACAGAGGGTGATGATCTTGGGAGAGGAACACCCACCCCATAGGTGCAGGAAGAGGGAGCAGCCCCCATGCGGGGAGGGCCCAGTTGAAGGGGGTTGCCCACTCTGGCCTTTTTCCTGCAAGGAAGGCCTGAGGCCCTTGGCTCCTAGGGACAGATGCCATCTCAGTGGGCAGTGGGGTCCTGTTTCATCCCAGCCTGTGGGCTGGTCTGGGATTACCATGGCCTGGAATCCTCAGGGCCAGTGACCCTCCAGCACCAAGCTGGGCTCTTGCCATTGGCCCCACCATGCCCAGTGGTCAGACCACTTGTGGTTCTGGGGTTCCAGAACAACATGTGTTCATGTGCTGAAGAGACCTGCCCTAGCTGCTGCTGGCCAAGCAGGATATGCTGGAAGCCGTGCTGACCCTGCCACGAGCAGCATAGACACCCGTGGACTAGGCCTGTGAGTGGGCCGGGCAGGTCATGTGTGCATGCGTTGTCATCAGCACTGTGCAACACGGGCACAGCAGTTCAGACAATCTCAGACATTCAGGGTGGCCCCAGGAAGCAGGAGGAGGTGACCCTTGGCACTGGCTGCACCTCTGCTCCAGAAACCAGATCAATGCGGATTCTGTGTTTCCTGGTTGAGTGGATCCCGTGTGTCCGGGGGGGGGAGACACAAAAGTTTATGCAAACAGGCTCTCCTTCGCCTTGGTTTATCGTTAAATATTGTTATTACAAAGACCTGCTTCAGAGAGGCCCTGGGGAAGAGCCAGCCCCTTCTCTGTGTGGCACTCTGGTGGGGGCCACAAAAGAAGCACTGCAGGGAAGACGCCCCCTGCCCCTGTGGACCTCCTACCAAGCCACTGGTCTGTCTGCCGGGTGGGGACTTCATGAGCTGTCCTGGGATGTCATCCCCTCCTCCAGGCCTGCCGAAGCCCAGCTCTGGCACCCCGACAGAATGGAGTCCCTGGGCCTCTCCTGAGGGTCTGACCCAGTGGGGCTGGATGGGGCGGGAGGGAGGTGCCTTGCCGGGGCAAATGCCTTCAGAGTGACTCATCCAGATCCCAGGTCTGAAGAGGCCTGCCCTTCCTCACTCCATGGGCTCTGCCTAAGGGGCCTGCACCTCGGCCTTGGATTGAGGATACAGATTAGCCACAAGGACCACAAATGTGTCACGTCCTCACTCAACTGAGGGCCAGTGTGGTTTTCTGGTGTCGTGACCAGCTCCTGGCCTCCGTAGACTCCCCAGCTGGCTCTCTTTGTGTCCCTAGGTATAAACCAAGCCCTAGAAATGGCGCAGGGTTGTTGCCGCTTAGTTCAAGGTCAGAGGAATTGGGGAGGTGGCCGGTGACATGACATTCTGCCCAGTGCAGAATGAAAAACGCAGTTGTTCAAAGGGACCAAGACTGTCAAGGCAGTGACAGCAGAGCTCTATGAAAGGCAGGCTTCTCTGAGCTGAGCTGGTAGCTGGGGGTAGCCCGAGAGCTTTGATGGCCCCATAGATCAAGGCAGAGGGAGAGAGAGGGGCAAGGAGGGAAGAGAAGGCTCAACCTTGTGACTAAACTGGGGAGTTGGGAGAGGCAGGCACAGCAGTGTTGTCCTTGCTGGGCTGGGTCAGCCAACAGAGGGATGGAGAGAATTGTTTTTGTATCTCTCTCTCTCTGTGTGTGTGTGTGTGTGTGTGTGTGTGTGTGTGTGTGTGTGTGTGTGTGTGTGTTTTCAAGCCATAGGGCTCTGTTGCCCAGACTGGAGCACAACGGTGCAATCATGGCTCATTACAGCCTCAAATTCCTGGGCTCAAGTGGTCCTCCTGCCTCAGCCTCCTGAATAGCTGGGACAAACAGGCATACCACCACACCTGGCTAACTTTTATTTTTTGATTTTCATAGAGACAGGATCTCACTATGTTTCCCAGGCTGTTCTCAAACTCCTGGCTTCAAATGATCCTTCTGTCTTGGCTTCTCTAAACATTGGAATTACAGGCGCAAGCCACCGTGTCCAGCTGATACATAGACTTTGAGAAGAGATGGTAGGTCCATGAATCCCATTGTGCTGCTAGAGAAAAAGCAGGCGGGGATTTGTTTGTGCATATGTCTAGCTGCTGTGAGTGTGTGTCTGTGAGCGTCTGTGCCCCAGGATGGAAAGTGTAGACTGCCCTTAAGCCCACCCCTCTGCTTTCCTGCACCCATCTCTACCAGCCCTACCTGCACATGGCCATCATGGTCACCTTGAATCACACACAGCCACATTCCTTTTCTCCTCTCGCACCTCTCTGATAATCGTGCAGTTCCCTTGCCTCCGTGGGCCTTGGCTGGGTAGCTGCCCTCATCCTTCAAGTCCCACATGGTTCCCATAGCACCTGTGCACAACCCTAATCAAGCACCTATTACATGATCCTGGTGTTACTGCAGGAGTACTATTCTTTCTGTATTAGGTAGAATGTTCTTGGTGCAGAATACCAATTCAAATAAACAGGTAAAAAGGGACTTTATTGGCTTACATACCTACAGCATCCAGGAGCAGCTTCAGGCATGGCTGAATCTAAGAGTTTCAAAATGTTGCCTCTCTCTCCATGTCTTGACTCTGCTTGTCTTTGCTTGACTTCACCCCGGGTGTCAAGCTCTCTACCCGTGGTGTGGGCTGGCCTCTGACCATCCCACATTGGTCTCTGATCAGGTTAGCACCCCTAACAGGAAGAAGCTGGTTTTCCAGTGACCCTGTGGACAAGTCTGAGAGGGGCTTCTATGACGTTGCTTGGGTCATGTAAGCACCCCAGAGCTGATTCCTGTGGCTGGTGGATGGAGCCGGCATTTGTCCTGACAGCTGAGAAGGTCAGCCCTACAGAAAAGAGAGATGAGTTGTCCAGCAAAGGTGAGGAGGGAGCGGGGCAGTGTCTACACCTCCCCAGTCAAATGGACGAGTACTGTCCGAGGCATATGCACAGTACATGTCTCTGTAGCCCCGGTTGCTTGATAGTACCTGGCATGTAGGTGGGCACAGTCTTGACTAACCAGCCACCCTTTCCTTAGGGAGCTCCTTGACCAGAGATAGTGAAGCATGAGAGTCTGGGGGACACTGTGAGGTGACAAAGGTTATCTTTGGGTAGCCTCCCAGGTTCTGGCTCTTCTTCCTCTAACTGCCTCCGGATGCGGGGTTACATTTTGCCACAGAACTGACCATGGGAGAAGGACAGGCTTCCTTGCCTGGACCCTTCCCACAGTTCTCACACCACTCAACTCCAATCAAAACCTATGGCCAGTCTGGGTACTGGCAGCTCATGCCTGTAATCCCAGCACTTTTGGAGGCCAAGGCAGGAGGGTGGCTGGCACCCAAGAATTCAAGATCAACCTAGGCAACAAAGTGAGACTTTGTCTCTACAAAAAAAATAATAATAAATAAAGAAATTAGTCAGGTGTGGTGATGCACACCTGTAAACCCAGCTACTCAGGAAGCTGAGGTGGGATGATCACCTGAGCCCAGGTAGTCAAGGCTGAGGTGAGATAATATCATTGTGATCATGCCACTGCATTCAGCCTGGGCAACAGTGTGACATCTCAACTCAAAAACAAAAACAAAAAAAAAGCCGGGCTCGGTGGCTCAGCCTGTAATCCCACGCTTTGGGAGGCTGAGGTGAGTGGATTGCCTGAGCCCGCGGGTTTGAGACCCGCCTGGGCAACTTGGCAAGACCTCATCTCTACAATAAATAAAAAATTCTGCCAGGCATGGTTAGCGCA
>NW_007258181.1:248657-256051 GCF_000164805.1 Carlito syrichta | reverse complement strand
TGAGACTCCAACTCAAAAAAAAAAACCCAAAAAAACCCCCAAAAAATCTGGCCTGCGCGGTTCACTTTGGGGCCAGCAGGACACCAAATGTGAACCTGATGCTAGTCACTGGGTACCATGGTGATCCTGGGCAGGATGCTCAGCACTGGCCTTGGCAAAGGGGCAGAGCCTACAGGTCAGCACTGGGGAGTCCTGGATCCAGCTGTGTCTGAAGCTGCTCTCTGGGTGATGCCATGAAGTCAACAAATCTCCTTTTGGATTTAGGTTAATTTGAATTGGTATCCCAAGTCCCTGTGTCACCGAAGCTGGAGCAAGGGTGTCAGCCTTGTGGGAATTTATATTAAAATGTCTTTTACTGCCTGCCTTGCTCACAGGACTGCCATACATGAGGCCAGATGAATTTGGTTCCCAGTAAGTAGTGGGTTTCCTTGGCCTCCTTCCACGGGCTAGGATTGGTTCCTCCTAAGATCCCCCTCCCCTAGGGCCAGGAGGACCTTCCTCTTTTGCAGAGGCTCCTGAGCCTGCTTCTGACCCCAGTGTGGGGCTATAGTGTCAGGGACAGGTGGCAGAGGTCCGATGTGCTGTTCTTGTAGAGAAACAGGACACCTCAGTTGGCAATATCCACGCAGGGCATTCTGTCTCCTAACAATTCCCTTCATAACTCCTTCTTTTTTTCATCCTTTTTTTACTTCCCAAGCTAGAAATTAGCTCCTTAAAATGCAGACAAATATACACCATGCTAACTGTAATTATTATTTTTTTGATTATGCATGTCACGCATGCTACTGCCGAGAAGGCAGAGAGCCTGGCTGCCTTGCCGTGTCTGCACCCCGTCGAGGGCTGAGCCTCACTCTGGGGACAGACACATGTGGGTTCATTCTGGCCAATCGCAACTTCCAGCCATGCTGTCATACTCCCCTCCCTGTCCCTTCATAGCCCCCAGGGCAGATTCCACTGACTTCTACTCACTTCTCATTGCTAAGATGCAACCCAGCCCAGGTGAACACCCTCCCTTCATGACTCACTCGATACTCTCCCCCCCCCCAGGGGTTGGCTGGTGTCCTTCCAGACTTGGGGGGGGGGGGGCAGAGATGCGTTTACTTCCCCCACATCCTCCTCATCCTCTAGGAAGAGTTCCACAATAAGACACCAGCTCTGATGCCTCTGTCACCCCCATGCTCATACACTGACTGGGGACGGGAGTGAACTTGGGGGCCTCTGGATCTTATGTGGTGGCCCTGCAGGGAGGTATCTGGCCCTGGTGAACTCCCTAGACCATGAAGTGTGTGCATGTGTGTCACCATTTTCATCTTTGGGCCTTAGTTTTTAATTCCAGAGCACTAGTAAAAAGAAAAAAAATCTCACTCACAATCCCACATTCCCTCCCTCTCTCTGCGGTAGCTAGCTTTCAGGATGGAACCCTGTGTCTTCACCTCCAGGTGCCACACCTGTCTTAGTCAGGGCTCTCCAGAGACACAAAGCCTATAGGAGACAGGCTAATTTATTTATTTTAAGGAATTGGCTCACATTGGAGACTGAGAAGTCCCCAAGTTCTGAGGGCCATTGGTGTAGTTCCCATCTGAGTCCGATGGACTGAGAAACAGAAGTACTGATGCTTCAGTCCATGTTCAAGTCCAAAGGCAGGAGACCCATGCACCAGCTTGGAGGCCTTCAGGCAGAGAGATGCAAATTCTCCCTCACTCAACCATTTGTTCTATGAAGGCTTCCAGGGGTTAGATGAGGCTCATGCATGTGGAGAGGGCCATGAGCCCTCAGTCCACCAATTCAAAGGCTCATCTCCTCCAGAAACACCTCCACGGGCACCCCAGAATGATTTTTGACCAAATGTCTGGGCACCTCTGGCCCAGTCAAGGTGACACATGAAATTAGCCATCCCAACACTCTTGTATCACTTCATCTGGGTTGGTCTGTGTGGCAGTAAATGATGTCCGAGACTAGGTCACAGGGGACATTGTGGTTTCCACCTTGCTTTCTCTTGGATCCCTCACCTGGGGAAAGTCAACCATCATGTTGTAAGGACACTTAAGCAACCCTACTGAAGTGCCATGAGACCAGGAGCTGAGGCCGCCACCAACTGCCCACGAAGAGCTGAGGCCTCCTACCAATGGCCCACAGAGAGTGGAGGTCCCCCTCCCACAGCCATGAGGAGCTGAGTCCCCTTCCAATGGCCATGAAGGGTCAAGGCCTCCCTCCAATGGCCATGAAGAGCTGAGGCCCTCCTCCAACAGCCATGAAAAACCAGGGTCCCCTCCAATGGCCATAAAGAGCTGAGGCTCCACCTTCAACCGCCATGAAGAGCCAAGGCCCCCTGCCAACGGCCATGTGAAGAATGGAAGCCTCTCCCTGGAAGACACATGAGTGAGCTTTCTTGGAAATGGACCTTCCAACCTGGTCACACCTGCAGATGTCCCAGCCTTGGCTACCATCTTGACATGACCTCATGACCTCATGACAGAACCTGAGCCATACCCTCCCAGCTAGACCTTCCAAATGCCAGAGGTGCCAAAACTGTCAAATAACAAAGGTCTGTTGTTTTACACTGCTTAGTTTGGGGACAATTCGTTACATAGCAATAGATAACACAACACACACACACATTCTCTCTCTCTCTATCTCTCTCTCTCTCTCTCACTCTCTCTCTCTCTATCTCTCTCTCTCTCTCTCACTCTCTCTCTCTCTCCCTCTCTCTCTCTGTGTGTTTATATATGTATTCTATGTGATATATTTTAAATAGGGTTTTCTTCCCAGAGATGGGATCTTACTGAACATTCTTCAGAACTGATAATTTTAGGAATGCCCAGCTGTCCTACGTTTCTGTCAAGAAGGACAGTAGTATTCATGGAATGTGCCATGTGGTCCCCTCCCTCCCCAGCATCCTTTGCAGTGAGGTTGGACTCACATGACTAGTCACAGCCAATGAGCTCTGAGAAGTATTCTGTGTGTCCTCTTGCAAAATATCCAAAGACTGTGTGCCCCTCCACGCCCTCCTCCCTGCTGTGGGACCCTGGGAATCATGTCTGTGAGGGCAACATTAGGAGATGGGGTCACAGGATCCCCAAGTAAACTCATGAGTGCCCTGCCAATCAGTGTGCTGCTTTGTCATAGTGAGAAGTACATTGTAATAATATTCAACCTGAGGCTTTGGAGGTTTGCTTGTTACTTCATCCTTGGCCTTGCCTACCTTGACTCATTGTGGCAGAGAACAAAACAGTCAAAACTCACCTGGTGCCTGAGGCTGGTATGGGAGGCTGGCAATGGTGGAAGTTTCTTCTAACTGAAACAGACAGTTCTCTGGTCACTGCAAAGCTTTGTGAGGGAGCTTGCCTGGACCCCCAAACCTCTCCCTCACTGCACCTGAGACTGTGACCTGCAGGCTCAGGCAATCCTCTCACCTCTGCTTCCCAAAATGCTGAGATTACAGACATGAGCCACTGCACCCAGCTTTTTTTTTTTTTAGAGATGGGATCTTGCTCTGGTCATGCTGGAGTGCAGTGATATGATCATAGCTCACTGCATTCTCAACTTCCTGGGTTCAGGTGATCCTCCTGACTCAGTCTCTCGAGTAGCTGGGACTGCAAGAGTAGCCGGACTGCAGGCACCGTGCCAGACTAAGTTTTTTTATTTTTTGTAGAGACGAGATCTCTCTATGTTGTCCAGGCTGGTCTCTCTCTCCTGGCCTCAAGCAATTCTCCTGCCTCGGTCTCCCAAAATTCTGGGATAACAGGTGTGAGCCACTGTACCCGGCCTACAAAGGACATGTTTTCTTTTCCTTTTTTTTTTTTTTGAGTTGGAGTCTCACTCTGTCGCCCAGACTGGAGTGCAGTGGCCAGGACTGGCCACCGCAGCCTCGACCTGCTGGGCTCCAGCGATCCTTCCGCCTCAGCCTTCCAAGTAGCCGGAATTACACTCATGCGCTACCACGCCCGACTGATTTTTTTATTTATTGTAGAGATGAGGTCTCGCCAAGTTGCCCAGGTGGGTCTCGACATGTTTTCATCCATCAATTTTCTAGTGGAAAAAACAAAAGCTCAGAGACGGTTAACCTAGACTTGTCCATGTACACCACTGCCAGGTAGTCATGGGTCCTGGGGATGATAGGGAATGGGAGGGGGAAGAAGAGCCTCTATCTCCTGTGGAATCTCATCAGAGGGAACCCTCTCCAGCCAGAAGGCCAGCTGTCTGAGATGGTTTCCTACAGATCCAGAATGAACTGCCAGGCCCCTGCCCAAGACGTTCTGCTGAGTCCCCGGGAGTCCCTGCCTGGGCTGGTGTCTTCCTGCCCTGCTAATATCTCTGCCTGCCTTCCCCCAGCCCCTGTCCTGGGGTCTGAGAGATGATCTGGACAGATGGTGCCAAGGCCCCCTCATCTTCTGGCTCCCTTGAGCTCAGTCAATAGGAAGCCCTGGCAGGGAAGTCTCAGATAGGAGAGACAAAATTCACAAGGTTGAGGGAGTGACAATTTGTTTTATGCAAAACATTGGCCAGTACATAGTACCTAATTATTCAGTCAAAGACGAATCCAGATGTCGTGGGGAAAGAATTGTGTAGATGTGGTTAATATCTACAGTCAGGTGACTTCAAGCAAAGGAGATGATCCGCCTTGATTTTTCTGGGCAGGCCTCATCCAATCAGTTGAAACCCTTGAGAGCAAAAACTGAGGTTTCACTGAGAAGAGGAAGTTCTGCCTCGAAACTGTCACAGCCGCTCCTGCCTGCGCCTCCACCTGCCAGATGCCCTTGGGTTTTGGATTGCCAGCTCCCACAGTCACGTGAGCCGATTCCTTAAAGTAAATTTCTAGGCATATATGTGTGCATATACGAGGGAAGACCCAAAAAACCCAGAACTCAATTATTAAAAATTGTGCATTTGTTCAGTACCCTTCAAAGTATCCTCCATTTAATGCAATACACCTATTGAGACACTTTTTCCACTGCTCAAAACAGTTTTTGAACTCATCAATTTTGATGCCTTTTAGTGCTTCTGCCGATTTTTGTTCCACCTCTTCCCTATCAGCAAAACATTTCCCTTTGAGGATTTTTTTCATCTGAAGAAACAAAAAAAAAAGTCTCTTGGAGCAAGATTGGTGAATAGGGACCGTGAGACATGGGGGTCATGATGTCTTTGGTCAAAAACTGCTGAATACTCAACTTGGTGTGGATAGGTACATTTTCATGGTGGAAGAACCAGTCACCTATTTGCCACAACTTGGGACATGTCTGCTGCAATGCAGCTTTTCACAATGCTAGCTGGTTTCACTGATACCAAAGGGTTCCTAGAACACTCACCCAGTAGGGGAAACCTATACCACAAGGGGCCTGGCCCCCAAAGATAATTCCATTTTGTGGTGGTTCCCACCTTGTATATATGTAAATACCCTAGTGGTTTTCTTGTTGTTTTGTTTTTGCTATCAGAGAAATTGGAACAAATCATGCTGGTTTCCAGGTTCCCTGGAGAACCCTGACCAAAACAGGTTGTTTCCTCTGCCCTCCTGGGCCAGGAGCTCACTGTGTCCAAGGTCCCCTGCCAGAAAGCTATGAAGCTCACAAGATCAGCACCTGTTTCTCACCCTTATTCGGGGCTCTTCAGGACCCAGCCCCCTCTTATACTGCCCCCAGAGCCCCCTATACCTCATGGTTTCCTAACCTTGTCCTGTTCTTGTAAGTAATTCTTTAATTAGATGCTCTTTGAATGACCCTATTTGAATGCAGCATCCATTTCCTACCAGGCCCCTGCCTCCTGGCTGGCACCACCCCACCCACAGCCAACTGCCCCTGGAACTCCCCGAGCCTTTGCAGGAGAAATCCAGAAGCCACTTCCCTCAGAGGCATTTTTGACAGCACCAATGACTGGTGAGGACTTTTAATAAAGATGATCCCTCACGCACCGCACATGGTTTTGCTTTCTTAGTCATAATTGACTTCCATAAATAAGAATTCAAAAGAGCAGTGCATTTGAGCATGGGGAATGCACGGTTCACTGGATACTCCCCTAGAGAGGAGCCCTTGGGCTCCCAGGGTGGGTGACAGGGATGGAGGGAAGGGTGGGCACCCCTCCCCCATGCCCTGGGGACTTGGCTTTCTTCTGTCAAGGCAAAGTCCTGCTCTGGGAAATTCCCTGGGAGGAGGAATTTCCTTAACCTTGAAGGCTAAGTTCCCTCCAGAGGAAGTCTGGGGCCCCTTCCTGGCAGGGATTCCCCTGAACTGGAAACCTCCCTTATACCTGGATGGTCACCATGGAAACCATCTCTCAGAGGAGATCAGGGGCTGCATCTGTGAGTGCCTGGAGCCTGGGGCAGTGCCGGGGTTAGGGTGAGGTGAGCCTTCACTCCCAGGCAGCGCTCCTGCAGAGGCAGCCCGACTTGTGTAGAAGTTTGGTATTTTGTTCATCATGAATTTTACATGACTTTTAATATTTTAAAGTATTGCACTAAAATATTATTGATCTTGATTAGTGAGACTTTTAGCAGTCTCCCACTGCTTAAATGTTGCCCCAAGATGAGTGCCTTGACCTTCTCACTTTCTGGGATAAAGCCAGGAGCCAGGTGGAGGGGGGAGTCAGGTTTTGGGGCCAGAAACCTGAGTCTGGCCCTGGCCAGCTCTGAGTCTTTAGGTGGCATGCTTGATGTCTCTGGTCCTCCCTGGACACTAGTACAAGGAGTGGAGTTGCATGATGTGGTTCAGGCCATGTGGACCTAGCCAGGGTCTGTGTGATCATGGGCATGGGGCTGTGTCCCTGGGGCACTGAGCCCACCAGGGCGGGCATCGATGGGTTGTGCTCCCCACTGCAACCCTGTACTCTGCTCTTGGGGTCCGCAATGGAAGCCTAGTGACCAGGAGCGGCCTGACCCACCCAGGCCAGGATGGCAGCAGGTCCCCAGTGCAGCATGAAGAGGCCTGGTAGCCCTAGGGACACCGAGGGGACTGTGGGGCTCCTTGTCTCACACTAATCTTTGTTCTGGGCAGTGCCTGGGGACGTCGGGAGTTTCAGATGGAAGAGAGGCTCCAGGACTCCAACACGGGCAGCAGAGGCTACAGACCAGCTGTCCTCCCAGCTGGTCCTTCCTGGTCGGACTGGAGGTCTCCTGGGCCCAGATTCCCCCTGATTAGGACAGTCCTGCTTGGTTCCAAGACTTCCTCCCTGGCCATCAGCAACACAAGCACACCTACACTGCCTACCTCAGGTCCTGGGGTCTCCCTGAACCACGTGCTGGGGCAACAACTGAACGTGTTTGGAACCCAGCCTGAGGACCACCCAGTCCCAGGTGTGCAGGGGACACCTTGTCTCCATTGTCTCTGTGAGGTCCCCTCCGCCCCACCCTCGGGGGCTTGTTCTTCCCATTTTATGAGCAAGTGAAAGGAGACAGCAAACACTAT